>NW_025920154.1:300000-451713 GCF_902686445.1 Sciurus carolinensis
TACCAACTTTATAGAATCAGTTTAAATTATGTATTATTCATAATTGCATTGGATTTTTTTGGGGGGGGGTGTACCAGGACTTAACCCAGGGGCATTTAAACACTCATCCACTTCCCCAGTCTATTTTTTCTTTTGTTTTATTATGAGATAATGTTTCACTAAGTTGCCAAGGGCCTCTCTGAATTTCTGAGACTGTCTTTGAACTTGCAATCCTACCACCTCAACCTCCCAAGTCACGGGGATTACTACACCCAGCTTCCATCAGAATTTTAAAGGAGAAATATTGTGTGTAATTTCAAGAGGGTTTTAGTGGGATTTTTTTTTTTAACAAAACATCACCTTCAATAAATTTACTAGTGTTTTTCACTGTTTTTATAAACCACCAACTCCAATTGAGTGCAGATATAACTAGGACATTAAGTCAACAAAGGCCAACATGTTCATATTCATATGACTTGTCTCTCAGTCTCATGAATTCTATCAACACCTACAAGATGGGCATCTCAGTTTAACACATACTTCTCAATCCTTCATCTGTTTATAATCAAATCTTCAGAGACTCCTATCTGGATGACGTGTTTCCTGCTCAGTATTCAGTGCTTCTTGGCATGATAACATTTTATCTGTTAAATTTAAAGAATGACAAGATGTGAGTGCAGGAACCCAGAGATGCTCATGTTTCTTAAAATGCTAACATTCTACTATGCACTGTCCACTGAACTCCTCTCTGTTATGGCATCATCATTCCATAGGCAGCCTTACTTTACACACACACACACACACACACACACACACATACACATATGTGAGGAGAACAACCATGTGGATACCTCTGTATTTCAATCAGAACTCTGTGGTGACTGGCAAGTCCCAAAGAAAAGTAGCTGACCTGACTTAATTTTGAAACTAAGAGCTTGTTATTATAATTGTTCATGTGTCTGATATAATAGATGGTGTCCTCTAACTGGAAGCTAAATGCTTTGCAACTACCTTCTCTGATGTCTTCTTAAAGTCGTGCCTGCATTTTTGGGGTTATGGACTTGAAAAGGACATGAGTGGGGACTTGACATCCTTCTTGCTCCTATTGCTACTTCCAGACAATTCTTGCTTTCACCCCCCTAAATACCAACAAGTTTTGACTCTTAATATCAAAGGTCTCCCCTCACTGAACCAGTTTGTTGGAGTCATCTCAGACTTTGATGCATTACCTCTCAATCCCTGAAGATTTGGGTTTTTAACTCACTTTATTCATTTCAATATTCACTTTCACTTTAATTCCGTTTCTTGACTTCTTACTTATGATCTCAAAGGAGAACTTGGATGAAAGGTGACCTTCCACCACTTCTCTAATTGATTATTGTCACCACTAATGATGATGTTTCCTTATCTTATTTTCAAGTGACCTGTACCCCAACCATTACTCTATATTTGTAGCTCATTCCTTTTAGTATCTCAACTCTAACAATACAGTTGTGTGCTGCATAAAAACATTTCAATCAATGATAGACAATATATAGGACAGTGGACCTATAAGTTTATATCTCCCAATGATGCCATGGACATCTTAGCTGATATAAGTATGATCCATGATGAATTACACAATGATTAAATTGCATAATGATGCATTTTGTAGAATGTATGCATGTATGTAAGCATACAACTGCACTTTGACAGCACCAGGACCTACAATTTCAATTCCTTTCAACCACTATCACTTTCTTATTTCTTTATTACAGATGTTAGACAAGAATTCATTTATTGGCCCTTTCCATGGTTTCCCATACTCTCCTGGCAAAAACTCTAGTAAATACAACCCTGCACTGAGACCAGCCTGTATCTGCCACATGGGTGTGAAGAAAGACCCATGATGAACCTGACTGATGGCTTCATTCCCATGACCGCTCACTCCATTGGATCCTACCAATCCCAGTTCTTCCCTTTTCCTCGATTCCTAGAAATCTATTTACAACTTTGTATTCCTTCCTTAAAATTCCAGTGATTCCTATCTTACCATATTCTCAGCTCTTTCCCCCTCTGCCCTTGACAGTAGCCTGCTTAGAGTCCATGGGAGGGGTAGACTGGCCTGTTGCCTCTCCTTCCCACCTTGGCTTCCCCTCCATGCCTCACTTTCTCCCTCTCCTCTCTGCTAATCCTGGACTCAAGCCCAGTCCTTCCTTGGCTCTACCCTTTACCTTGCAGCAGCCTCTTGCCTCGGCTCCCCTAGGCATCTAGGTTCTGGACTGCTCAGGCGTCAGCTACTGACAAAGTGGTCAGCTGCTGGTCCTCTTTGCAGGGGAAATGTCCAGAATCAGTCTGCCCCAGACTGCTTGGTGTGGCTGGATCCTTGGCCTTTGTCTCAGGGACAGTGGCAGAACTTCCTCAAACAATGCCTGGTCTCAGGTTAATGAAGGTTTTGTGGTATAAGTGAGGCGCTTTTCTCCAGGGTCCACAATGGTGTCTTACCCACAGTGCTTCAGGAACTCTAGGCAAGTCCTTCCCCATCTGAGTTGGCCTCCTGGTCTGCTCCTGGTAGTACTGGTGCTTTGCGCTGCGGTAGAGTGTGAGTGTGCACCCTGCCTCGCACAGCACACATGGCACCGTAGGCGCCACTCACTGTGGGAACAGGTGGCAATCAAGGCTTCAGTCCGGCCTCAGGAGGATTTCTAAAATGAAACTGGGGAAAATGTGGAGTCACACAGGAACCTGTGAGGGGCCAACAAGTCTCTGGAGGAGGCTCAGCACCAGAAATGGGCTATCATGAATGTTTCTTAGTGCTTGGTGTGCAGAAGTGTGCGGGCCATACGAGGTGGCTGAAAACACTGCTGTCTGGCTTGCAAGACAAAAAGCTTCCTTCAGAAATGTAATTCAGGTATTATTTCTGAAACTTTAAGCTCAAGGCAACAAGGCATGAGATGTTCAGGTGGCTTCTAGCCTTGCAGCTTCAAAGGAAGCACTGACACCATGAGGCCAGTGACCAAGAACTTCCAAGTATCCTGAGCCCAAGGGTGGGCAACACGGACAAGACAGAGCTGAGGCAGGAGAGAGGGGCTCTTGCACGCTCAGCTCCCGTCCTGCGTGTGCGCAAGTACACTGCCTTAGAAGAGTCCCTAAGGCATTCAGGCCGAGGATGTTAAGAAAGGTCCTTAACGCAGAGGGACTGTGCTTGTCTGCGGGTCAGGGCGGAATCAGGGAGAAATGCGAAAGACAAGTATCCTGGAGGCTGGGCAAGAGAGGAACAGGAGTCCCAGGAGAATGGAGTCACGGGACAGACTGTAGCGAAGGGCTTGGAGGCGGCCAAGGGGCACCGCTCCTCCCGAGAGGCTGGGGTGAAAGCGACTGCATCCCGGACCACGACCGGGAGCAACTCTGGTGTGTGCGAGGCAAGCAGCAGCGAAGCCCCATTCAGGCGCCGGGCGTGGCCGGGCCGGTGGGGGCGCCAACCCAGCCGGGCATGCCGGGAGCGCTCGGGGTCTCCGGGGTGGCACAGACCCAGTTCCGGGTCGGCGGCAGGAGGCAGGCCCGCGCCCTCAAGCACTAAGGGCGCCTTGGTCGCCCAGCCGCGCCCCGCCGGCCGCTACACCCAGTCCCCTCACCTGTGTCCAGGCGACCGCGGTGGCCGGAAGTGCCGCCACACCCCATTTGTTTTCTGGAATGAAATGTACAGAACTGGTGGCAGTTCAGCCCTACATTTTTGATAAAACTTCCAGTGAAACCATACAGTTCTGGAATTTTCTTTAATGAAAATTTTTATTATGAGTCTTATTCGACAAACTTGAAACTGTAGGTTGTTGCTTTTTTAGTGATTTTATACTCGGAGGCTTTCAAGAAATTTGTCCATTTCATTTAAATTGTTGCATTTATGGGCATAGTTATTTTTAGATTTCCCTTATTATTATTATCCTTTTAATATTTGTAGCATTAGCTCTTATTCCATTTCTGATATTGGTAATGCGTGTCATTTCTCCTTGTTCTTGGTCAGTTCAGCTAGAACGTCACCAATTTTATTTATCTTTTAAAATGATCAAATTCTTCAGTAATTTGTTACTATATATATGTGTCATTTTCCTACTGCTTAAGTCAGCTTTACCTTAATCTTTCTACTTTCTTTAGATAGATAAATTACTAATTGGAGACGTTTCTTCTTTCTTAACAAAAACATATATATGTGTATTTATATATTAATTTCTTTGTAAGTACAGCTATAGCTATATTATACTAGTATACAAAGTTTAGTAAGTTATATTTTCATCTTCATTCGGTTCAAAATCCTTGGTTATTTTAAAGTATATTTCTAAAAGCATGATATTTAATTTTCAAATAATGGTGGATTTCCCAGCTTTGCAATTTGACTTCATTATAGTCAGAATACCTATTTTGTATAATTTCAGTACTTTTGAGATTCTTAAAATTTGTTTTGTGGCCCAAGTATTACGATTCTAAGCCATATTGGAGCCTGATAAAATTTAATAACACTGATCCCATCTGCAACATTCTAATGTTTTGTTTACCATTGATTTTTTAATTAGTTTTGATTTTTTTAAATGTTACATCTAAATATCCTTTATCTCCATTAATAAGTCTGCCCAGACTGCCATAAAAAAAAAAATAAAACACACTAGGTGGCTTCAACAAAATTTTTATTCCCACAATGTCTGGAGGGTGAAAGCTTGAGATGAGGGGTCTGTGAGGACTTTCTTCCAGGCTTGCACATGGCTGCCATACTCATTGTTCTCACACAGAGGAGAAAGACACATGAGACACACACAGCAAGAAAGAGAGTGTCTTCCGTTTCGTATAAAGAAACTAGTAACCAGACCCAAAGTGTTCATAGCAGCTCAACTCACAACAGCCAAACAATGGAACCAACCTATGTGTTCTTAAACAGATGAATGAATAAAGATAATGTGGAATATTATGATGGAATATTACTCAGCTTTAAAGAAGAATAAAATTATGACATTTGCTGATATGTAGATGTAGGTGGAGATTATCATGCTAAGTAGAATAATCCAATTCCCAAAAAACAAAGGCCAAATGTTTTCTCTGATATGCACATGCTAATTCACAATAAGGGGGGTTGCTAGGGAAGAATAGAGGTACTTTCAGGAGAGGGGAGTAAAGGGAGAGGAAGGGGTAAGGGAGTAGGAAGGATAGTAGAGTGAAACAGACACTATTACCTCATGTACACACATGACTGCATGACTGATGTGATCTTACAACATGTACTCTCAGAAAAATGAGAAATTATATTCTACTTATGAGTTATCAAAATGCATAAAGGCACTCTACTGTCATTTATAACTAATTAGAACAAATAAAAAATTAAGACACTGTAGGAGCAAATGAGACTCCACCCTTAGGATTTCACTAAATTACCTCATAAAAATCTGACCTTCCCCTTACAGCTTTCCCTTACAGTCACAGGGTGACTTCAACACAGGAATTTGGTGGGGATGAGGAATACAGTGTAGTCTCCAGCAGTAAACTTTTAGTGCCTCCTTAAATTTTGTCCTTCCCCTTTATTGCTCTGCCCTTGAACACCTGCTGCTGACTATCAATGGCTAATGTTCCATTAACACATTCTTTTCTATTTGTTCTAATATCTATTATTTGAATAAATGACAATTATATCAAATTAGTGGATATTTTGTTCAAATTTTCTATATATTTGCTGATTTTTATGTATTTTACTGATTAGAAACAAATATTTGTCAATAATATATTCATGTCTCCTGGCATAATTGTGAATTTATCTAATTCTTTTTTGAATTCTAATGGTTTTGACACATATTTTAGTGCAGTACTTTTAGTTGTGTACAGGTTTAGGATTATATTTTCTTAGTGAATTTACCCTCTATTACTATATAATATTCCTATTTGTCCCTATTAATTTTCCTTGTTCTGAACAACAGTTTTGACATGAATATTATCACTCTCTTTGATTTGTATCACATGGTATAACTTTCTGCACCCCTTTATTTATAATTAACCTTTATAATGCTTAAAATGGGTTTTTATAGTCAGAATAAAGATGGTTATAATTGTTGATCCAATCCGTTACCATCTGAGTTCAAAGAGGAATGCTGAGACAACTTATATTCAATGTAATAATTTTATGAATATAATTCATTTAGTAACTTTATTTTTTAGTTGTCTTCTTTGCTTTGATTATCCTTTGTTCCCTTACCACCCTCACTCCATATTTCTCTTTTTCATCTAATTCTCTTTGCCTTTAGTGTATTTTTTCAACATTTGAATAGTCTGATATGTTCAATTTTGTCATTAACTTGCATTTAGTGTTCATTCTAAGGATATGCATCTCTTAGTTTAACACTCAGTTGGTTAGCATTTCAAGTGAAATATACAAGTGCTACAGTCACAGAATTTTACATTTCTCAGTTTATTCTATAACTATATATATACACAATATGTACTATTATATACTATAAATACTATGTACTATAAATATATACATGTGTATATATATATTATATATATAAATACATACTCAATCTTTGGGAGAGAAAAATATTCTATTTATTTAGATATTTGTAGTTTCCATCTACAAAAAACATTTGTAGATGTTTTTCCTTTGTTCTTGAAGCTGCAAGTTTTCCTCTGGTAATACTTTTTGATTTTGTTTTTTTTTTTCCACCTGAGAAATTTCCCTAGTATTTATTTTAGAGTAGGTCTTCTGGTGATGAATATCACAATGATTAAAAGAGGGAATGTAGGAGAGGGAATGGATTTTGGGGGAAAATTATAATTTACTTCTAAACATGCTGATTTTGAGTTTCCATAGCAAACACATTTGCCCATTCAATTAAAAAACCTGTTCTCTGTGCCTTTCTTCCAGAGCATAAAAGCTCAATATTAACTTTTATTACCTTATCTAGTAACTAAGGTCATCCAAGTAACAATTGTCTAGCCAATGACATGGCCAAAAACATAGCCCCTTCCTATTTCTGCCATCTTTCTGTCCTAAATTTGAGATGTAAGAGCTCTGATGATCATTTTATAATCATCAGCTAATATGCATAAGGCAAATGCCAGAAAAATCACTTAGTCCTTGACTTTAATAGAGTTGGAGTAGAAGAACCTATACCCCAAAACTGTCTCTTTCCTCCCTTATTTTTTTAGGTCACTTAAGAAAATCTGTCTGTTTTCTTACATCTAAATGCATTCTTGACCTTATTGTTTATTGGAATAGGGTTTATGATGGAAATGTACAGATTGGTTTGATTTTGCTTGCAGGCCTCTGATTCTTCACTAACCAGTACTGCATGAGACTGAAATTGCAGATTCTAGTCAGTTGCGACTCTGCTCCAAGGCAGTCAATGCCAAATATGACAATCAACAAGGAATCAGGACTCAAGGTTTCTAAATTCTAGTCCTGTTCTTTGAAATTGGTGTTGCCCTTTTTACAAAACTCTCCTCAGAACCTTATTTAAAATGCAAGCCACGTGGTTTGTGATTCCCATGTAGCAGGTCTGGAGGGAAGCCCAGAATCAATCATTCCCCCATGTGCTTCTGATGATTAAATAGGTTTGTTCTGCTATGAAGTGCCTGAACTGAACTAGAGATTCCTATTGGAAATTTAATGCTACTTAATTTTACATCTCTCACATTCCTGTCATTTACAAAATGTTACAGCATACAAATGCCAATGCTATCCTATAATGCTTTATGGTTTTACTCCATTATTAATATTACATAATGTTGTTTTTCTTCTAAAAGTTTAAGTATGATCCCAATTTTTTTACTTTTTTTGGGGGGGATTAAAATCTCCCTGCACCCTCACCTCTAAAGAACACAATAGGTGATCTCACCTAAATCTTACCTTTCTCCAAAAGAAGACCACTTTTGCAGCATTTCCAAGACATGGCATGCTTTTCTAGTGTTCCATAAAACACAGGGCCTAAAATTAAGGTTGTTATTTTTCTAGGTACCCAATTTTCTTCTACACAATTATTTATACTTCCATGTACAACACATCTTGGTTCATGACATCCACTTTATCATCACTGGTATCCATGCAGTTTTACCTTTCATACTCATTGTGTTCAGTCTTGGATTTTAGGCTTCTCTAGCCCTGACTCTTCTCATACGGTATGACTTTAACATTCACATGAAAGGCAGAGTCAATCAAATTAGTCTTAAAATTCTCTGATGCCTCATCTCTAGTAAATTTCATTTTCACATGATCTCAAATGCCTTATGATTATAATGATGTCTAGAATTATTGTCTTAGAAAATTTAAACCTTGACATTCTTCAATTTGACCACAACTTTCCTTTGAATGTTCAAATTTCCTGATGTTTATACTCCAAGTACAATTGCTTTTTTGTTTTTTGTCTATTTTACCTTCAGTGGTGAATTTTTAGAGGTCTTTTAAGTGCTTCCTACAAAATCTGGCATTTGTCTTCTGAATATTTATTGTGGCTGATCTAAGTTGGCCTTTATCCCAGTATGTGAATTGTGGGTAATTAGGTAAATGACTTGGTTCTCAGGGCCAAAGATGGAAAGAAAGGTCAGAAATGATAGTGTGGTCTTATTATGGGTGATGTCAACGCTGAAGCTCCACCCAAGAATGTTCCTGTGTAAATTTGAAATTTAAATACAGTTTCAATGACATCAACTCACTGGTGAAGAAAACCCAGCTGCTAACTGATTTCATTGCCTGTAATTCTTTTGAGGGTGATTAACTAGATTGGTCAATGAGCAGGGCTGGTTTCACAGACCCAAATTTCTGCAGAAACTATAAAACTGAGAAGTATAAAAATATTGCTAAAGTGATCAGGGTCAGAAATTAAATGTCTCATTAAGTATTAAGCACAGGCTGGGTATGCTCTGGATCCAGGAAAGCACACTGGGTAACAGAAAGGGGAGTATTAGGGGAGATGCTAACTTAAGAGCAGTTAGCAGTTGAGTTAGCTTTGCCTACAGCTAACCCTATATTTCACACTGTTGAATTGCATCTCTTCTGATAAATCTAAGTTTCTTTTGGTGAAAAGACATTGTGGTTGACACTTCAATTATTTAATTCTTAAAATGAGAGGAATCTGCCTTCTGTTCCCCTGTAGTTCTCTATTTCAATGATCTATGTCTCAGTTTATCATATTGTGATTTCTTACCTGATATACACTGATAATGCAAAGATGAAAAGCACCTTGACATGCTCCAGTTTTAGAAGGGGCTGTCACCAGGCCCAACCTTGGTCTGGATGACAGGATACACATACCTACACATATCTGTAACCTCTAACCTGCCAGCAAGAGTGCTGTTTAAAAATCCAAGCAAGATACAGATACAGAGATCTTTGCTGTGTCTCAGGAATGCAACCTATCTATTTCTGGTTTTGAAATATCATTTACCACAACAGTCATATTTTCATATCAAATTAGAACTTGGAATCCCTCTTGACAAAATAGCTACAATGGTTTGGAAATTGTTTGATAGTGTACCCAAGGGTGCATGTGTTGGAAGCTTGGTCCCTAGTGTGTCAATATTAAGAGGTGACAAGACCTTAAAAGGTTTGATTCAGTGAGAGGTTATTTGATCATTGGGGCATTACCTTTGGCAGGAGTAGATGTAGATATTGTGGAATCCTGGTTAGTTCTTGTGAGAGGGTTGTTTTAAGAGACCAAGCCTGCCCCCTCCCCATCATTATTTCTTCCTCTTTCACCATATGAGTCTCTTCCTCTTACATACATTCCTGCTGTTATACATTTACCATGAAGTGGGTTTTCCTTAGGGCCCTTACCAGAGTCAGATGGTGGCATCATGCCCTTGAATCTCTGGAACTATGTGATAAATTAACCTCTTTTTACTATAAAATGCTCAATTACAGGTATTTCATTATCATAACAGAAAATGGATTAAAATAATAGCTAACTTTGTTCTACTGCATTATACAACAATATAGTAAAATTTTCAGGAGAAACACCTGTAGTATGTGTACATACATACACACATATGCTTTTTTTAAATTTATTTTTATTGTAAACAAATGGGATACATGTTGTTTCTGTTTGTACATGGAGTAACAGCATACCATTTGTATAATCATACATTTACATAGGGTAATGATGGTTGATTCATTCTGTTATTTTTTCCTTCCCCCCACCCTTCTCCCCCTTTTCCCTCTATACAGTCCCTCTTTCCTCCATTCTTGCCCCCCTCATACCCCCCATTATGGGTCATCATCCGCTTATCAGTGAGATCATTCGTCTTCTTGATTTCTGAGATTGGCTTATCTCACTTAGCATGATATTCTCCAATTTCAACCATTTGCCTGCAAATGCCATAATTCTATTATTCTTTATAGCTGAGTAATATTCCATTGTATATATATACCACAGTTTCTTTATCCATTCATCAATTGAAGGACATCTAGGTTGGTTTCACAGTCTGGCTATTGTGAATTGAGCAGCTATGAACATTGATGTGACTGTATCTCTGTAGTATGCTGAGTTTAAGTCCTCTGGGTATATGCCAAGGAGTGGGTCAAATGGTGGGTCCATTCCAAGTTTTCTAAGGAATCTCCACACTGCATTCCAGAGTGGCTGCACTAATTTGCAACCCCACCAGCAATGTATGAGTGTACCTTTTTCCCTGCATCCTCTCCAACACCTATTGTTGCTTGTATTCTTGAAAATCGCCATTCTAATTGGGGTGAGATGGAATCTTAGGGTAGTTTTGATTTGCATTTCACTTATTAACTAAAGATGGTGAACATTTTTTCATATGTTTGTTGATTGCTTGTAGATCTTCTTTGGAGCGTCTGTTCATATCCTTAGCCCATTTGTCGACTGAGTTATTCGTATTCTTCATATAGAATTTTTTGAGTTCTTTATATATTCTGGAAATTAGTGCTCTATCTGAAGTATGGTTGGCAAAGATATTCTCCCACTCTGTAGGCTCTCTCTTCGCATTGCTGATAGTTTCCTTTGCTGAGAGAAAGCTATTTAGTTTGAATCTATCCCACTTGTTGATTCTTGCTTTTATTTCTTGTGCTATGGGAGTCCTGTTATGGAAGTCTGATCCCAAGTCAACAAGATGAAGATTTGGACCTACTTTTCTTCTATAAGATGCAAGGTCTCTGGTCTGATTTCAAGGTCCTTGATCCATTGTGAGTTGGGTTTTGTGCAGGGTGAGAGATCGGGGTTTAGTTTCATTCTGTTGCATATGGATTTCCAGTTTTCCTAGCACCATTTGTTGAAGAGGCTATCTTTTCTCCATTGCATATTTTTGGCCCCTTTGTCTAGTATGAGAAAATTGTATTTATTTGGGTTTGTGTCCATATCCTCTATTCTGTACCATTGATCTACCTGTCTATTTTGGTGCCAATACCATGCCATTTTTGTTACTATTGCTTTGTAGTATAGTTGAAGTTCTGGTATTGCAATACCCCCTGCTTCATTCTTCCTGCTAAGGATTGTTTTAACTATTCTGGGTTTCTTATTTTTCCAGATGAATTTCATGATTGCTTGCTCTATTTCTGTAAGGTACATCATTGGGATTTTAATTGGAATTGCATTGAATCTGTATAGCACTTTTGGTAGTATGGCCATTTTGACAATATTAATTCTGCCTATCCAAGAACATGGGTGATCTTTCCATCTTCTAAGGTCTTCCTCAATTTCTTTCTTCAATGTTTTGTAGTTTTCATTGTAGAGCTCTTTTACCTCTTTGGTTAGATTGATGCGCAAGTATTTTATTTGTTTTTTACTTCCAGCTGTTTCATCACTTGCATATAAAAGTGCTTTAGAATTGTGCCTGTTGATTTTATACCCTGCTATTTTGCTGAATTCATTGATGAGGTCTAGAAGTTTTCTGGAGGAGTTTTTTGGATCCTCTAAATATAGAATCATGTCATCAGCAAATAGTGACAGCTTAAGTTCCTCTTTTCCTATTCGTATCCCTTTAATTTCTTTAGTCTGCCTAATTGCTCTGGCTAGAGTTTCGAGGACAGTGTTGAATAGAAGTGGTGAAAGAGGACATCCCTGTCTTGTTCCTGTTTTTAAAGGGAATGGTTTTAGTTTTTCTCCATTAAGAATGATGTTGGCCTTGGGCTTAGCATAAATAGCCTCTACACTGTTCAGGTATGTTCCTACTATCCCTAATTTTTCTAGTGTTTTGAGCATGAAGGGGTGTTGTATTTTGTCAAACACTTTTTCTGCATCAATTGAAATAACCATATGATTCTTATCCTTAATCTATTAACATGATGGATTACGTTTATTGTTAAACCATACTTGCATTCCAGGGATGAACCCCACTTGATTGTGGTGCATGATTTTCTTAAGCTTTTGAATATGGTTTGCCAATATTTTGTTAAGGATATTTGCATCTATATTCATCAAGGATATTGGTCTAAAATTTTCTTTCCTTGATGTGTCTTTTCCTGGTTTGGATATGAGGGTGATATTAGCTTTGTAGAATGAGTTTGGTAGGGTAACCTTTTTTTCTATTTCTTTGAATACTTTGAGAAGTATTGGAATGAGTTCTTCTTTGAAGGTCTTGTAGAATTCAGCTGAGAATCCGTCTGGTCCTGGGCTTTTCTTGGATGGTAGGTTTTAATGGCTTCTTCTATCTCATTGCTTGATATTGATCTGTTTAAATTGTGTATGTCCTCCTGGTTCAGTTTTGGAGGAGCATATGTCTCTAGAAATATGTCAATGTCTTCGGTAGTTTCTATTTTGTTGGAATAGAGATTTTCAAAGTAGCTTCTCATTATGTTATATATCTCAGTGGTGTCTCGTGATATTTCCTTTTTCATCAAGAATTTTAGTAATTTGAGTTTTCTCTCTCCTTCTCTTTGTTAGGGTGGCTAAGGGTTTGTCTATTTTGTTTACTTTCTCAAAGAACCAACTTTTTGTTTTGTCAATTTTTTGAAATGTTTCTTTTGTTTCGATTTCATTGATTTTAGCTCTGTTTTTAATTATTTTCTGTCTCCTACTACTTTTGCTGTTATTCTCTTCTTTTTCTAGGGCTTTGAGCTGTAATGTTAGGTCATTTAGTTGTTGACTTTTCATTCTTTTCTGGAATGCACTCCATGCAATGAATTTTCTTCTTAGTACCACTTTCATAGTGTCCCAGAGATTTTGATATGTTGTATCGTCATTCTCATTGACCTCTAAGAATATTTTTATCCCCTCCCTGATGTTTTTTTGTTATCCATGTTTCATTCAATAGCATATTATTTAGTCTCCAGGTGTTGGAATAATTTCTGTTTTTTATTTTGTCATTGATTTCTATTCTGAGTCCATTATGATCTGATAGAACACAAGGCAGTATCTCTACTTTTTTGCATTTCCTAAGGACTGCTTTGTGGTATAACATATGGTCTATTTTTGAGAAGGTTCCAGTGCTGCTGAGAAGAAAATGAATCTGCTCATTGATGGATGGAATATTCTGTATATGTCTATTAAGTCTAGGTTATTGATTGTGTTATTGAGTTCTATGGTTTCTTTGGTTGATTTTTGTTTGGAAGATCTATCTAGTGGTGACAGTAGTGTGTTAAATAATTAACCCTGAATTATTGTGTTGTGGTCTACTTGATTCCTGAAATTCAGAAGGATTTGTTTGATGTACAGGGATGCACCATTGTTTGGGGCATAAATATTTACTATTGTTATGTCTTTCTGATTTATGGTTCCCTTAAGCAGTATGAAGTGTCCTTCTTTATCCCTTTTGACTTACTTTGACTTGAAGTCCACTTTATCTGATATAAGGATGGAAACCCCTACTTTTTTACTGAGTCCATGTGCATGGTAGGTTTTATCCCATCATTTCACCTTTAGTCTGTGGATCTCTTTTTCTATGAGATGAGTCTCTTGCAGGCAGCATATTGCTGGGTCTTTCTTTTTAATCCATTCTGCCAGTCTATGTCTTTTGATTGATGAGTTTAGGCCATTAATATTCAGGGTTATTATTGAGATATGATTTGTATTCCCAGTCATTTGGCTTATTTTTGGTTTTTAAGTTGACTTGGTTTCTCCTTTAGTGGTTTTTCTCTAAGGTAGTTCCTCCCTTTGCTGACCTACATTGTTGTTTTTCATTTCCTCCTCATGGAATATTTTGTTGAGAACATTCTGTAGGGCAGGCTTTCTATTTGTAAATTCTTTTAACTTTTGTTTATCATGGAAGTATTTTATTTCATCTTCAAATCTGAAGATTAGTTTTGCTGGGTATAGGATTCTTGGTTGACAACCATGTTCTTTCTGATCTTGAAATGTCATTCCAGGTCCTTCTAGCTTTTAGAGTCTGGGTTGAGAAGTCGGCTGCTATCTTTATTGGTCTCCCCCTATATGTAATCTGATGCTTTTCTCTCATGGCCTTCAAAATCCTATCTTTATTTTGAATGTTAGGCATTTTCATTATAATGTGCCTCGGTGTGGATCTGTTGTGATTTTGTGCATTTGGTGTTCCGTAAGCCTCTTGTATTTGATTTTCCATTTTATTCTTCAGGCTTGTGAAATTTTCTGATATTATTTCATTGAATAAGTTGTTCATTCCTTTGGTTTGTATCTCTGTGCCTTCCTCAATCCCAATAATTCTTAAATTTGGTCTTTTCATGATGTCCCATAGTTCGTGGAGATTGTGTTCATAATTTCTTACCATCTTCTCTGTTTGGGCAACTTTATTTTCAAGATAAAATATTTTGTCCTCATTGTTTGAGGTTCTGTCTTCCAAGTGGTCTAGTCTTTTGGTGATGCTTTCCATTGAGTTTTTTATTTGGTTTATTGTTTCCTTCATTTCAAGGATATCTGTTTTTTTTTTTGTTTTTTTTTTGTTTTTTTTTTTTGAGAATCTCTATCTCTTTGTTGAAATGATCTTTTACTTCCTGCACTTGTTCTTTCAGCTTATTGGTATTATCATTCATTGCCTACATTTGCTCTCTTATCTCATCCTTTGCTTCATGAATCATCTTAATCATGTATAATCTGAAGTCCTTTTCTGACATTTCTTCTAACATACTGTCATTGGATTCTATTAATATAGAATCTAGATTTGTTTGGATCATTTTCTTTCCTTGTTTTTTCATGTTATTCATGTATCTTCCACTCTAGCAGTGCAGATCTGGGGTATTGCAGATTTCCCCCTATAGGCTTATAGTGGCCCTATAGGTTTCCAAAACCCTTTCTTTAAGAGGAGATCAATATTAGCAGTGCCCAATTCAGACACTATTCAATCCTAGGCCAAATAGCCCCTATGAGGACAATAACAAAATTGTCATAATAAACAGAATGAGTTCAAATATTATCTTCAATAAAACAAACAGATTTGCAATAAGGTCTGCAGTTTCTAGTGGAGGACAAAGAGGATGCAGAGGGATGTAGAATGTGACTGTTAATGGGATAAGAAAAGATTATACAGAAGTTCTAGATAATAGAAAGGTTTAGATTGGAATCAAAAGAAATTGAATGTTAGCATGCAAAAAAGGGAGATACTCTGAGGGAACAGGTAAACAAAAGGAAAAGAGAGCAGGAAAAGTAAAGAAATAAAAACTTAAATTTTTCTATAAGGAGAAAAAAGAAAATCTACAGTATAATAGTCATATAGTAATGAAACCTCCCAGTGTTCAGTAGCCTGATGCATGAGAGGTACCTGACAATGAGCTTCAAGCCTCCAGCAGGCATCTCAGGATGGGATTTGCCTCACCTAAAGATCGGAGCTACGGCTTCCAGGATTATCCTAGATGGCCGCTCTGGCTTCGAAATGTGTTGGCAAATAGGAAGCTGCAGCTCAGGGTGTGGCTGTGGTCAGCAGGAGGTCCTGGAGGTGGGATGTGGTTGGTCAGGCAGGGGTCCTGAAGGTTGGGTGTGTTTGGTGTGGTTTTGGGATCCTGGAGTCTGGGTGCAATCAGTTGGTCTGGGTTCCCGGTGATAGGGCACAGTCAGTTTCTCTGGGGATCCTGGTGGCAGGGAGCAGTCAGTTGATGTGAGGGCCCCAGAGGCAGGGAGTGATTGGTCAGGCTGAGGGATCCTGGAGATGGGGCTCAGTCAGTCCGGCCAGGGTCCTACGGGGCCTGACTTTTGTCTCAAAATGGCAGCAGCCACATGTAATCAAACCTGCATGTACTGTGACAGAAAACTTCCAGGCAACAGTAGGCAGCTGGTGCTCCACTGGTGGTCAGCGATCAGTTTGCTGACTGTTGTCGGATGATCGGGAGGTGAACCTCGTGTGTTGGGTGATGGATAGGTGTAAGGCAGGTGATGGACCGGCCAGAGTCAGGCAAATGGCAGATGATAGGCGCCTGACAGTGAGCAGTCTGCACTCAAAAAAGGCATCGATATGCTGGCAGATTGCAGGTCATCACACCAGGGAATCGATAAGCAGCAAAAACTGCCTCACCAAGAAACAGATATCCTCTGTTTGAACTCAGAGTTATGGAGTGACAAGGAACACAGCCTCCCTGTAGTCCGCCATCTTGGATCCCACCACACATATGCTTTTGAGATTAAATTTTTATTCTTGATTGCTAGATTAAATTTTTTATACTAGCCAAATTATAATTTTAGTAAAAAATTTTTCCTTTGGAAACTAGGTAAATGGGGAATTGATATTATTCATAAGGTCAATAAAAATATATTTTAAATACATGTGATTTATCAATGTGTTTGTTTCAGTCTTAATTGAAAACAGATTAAAACTAATCCTCCCTATATTTTGTGTCTTCCACTAGAAGAATTAAGACAATTCTCCAAGAAGACAATTTCATGTGTATGGAAGCCAGTTTTTCTAACAGTTTCCTAGAAGGCACAGAGTTAAGAATTAACTAGCCAGTATAAACATTGCTGCAAGATTTCAAATCTGCAACACAATTACCACATTTCATCATGTATAGCATCAGAGTCTGAAAAATACCCTATCTTCACTTCCAATACACATCCAGTCACTGTTAAACAATGTTTTAGAACCAAGGAAAATAATCCCACACTAAAACGTCAGGCAAAAATAGACATCAGTTTAAAGTCATGACAATGTTTAAATTGCACTGAATTTATTTTACATAATAAGGATCACAATGAAAGAAAAAGTTCTTACCATGAGCAGGCAAGCAGCCTGAATTGAAAGATACATCATCAATAGCTATGACTACATCCTGTTCACGAGGTGCAATCATTTAACCTTGAAAGACAACCTGCACAGGGAAAACAAAATAGAAGAAAAACACAAAGCAAAGAACATCACTGTGACAGTGTCATAGAGCTCCAAAAAATAAGAAACATGCTACTGCCTAGAGGCACTATGAGTGACCATGACAATTCCAAGAAAAAGGAGTCAAAACGCTCTCTAGACCAAGAAAACTTGCAGTCATCACTGTATCACAGATGTCTACACCAGGTTAGGTAATGTGTTTGTGAAGCAAAACAAAGCTTATTTGATTTCTATCCTATCAACCATCTTCCATGTTTAGTCCCCATGTGTCCTGTTTATATATTTAGCAATTACCAGTTTTTGAATGCAGGTTTCATGTTGATCTCTAGTTCTTAGCATCTTGCAAACATGCACCATTTTCACTTCTGATTCTCCATATTTTTCCTTGGATGTACTTATGTTGTATTCTTGAACATTCTATGCCATTATCTAAACATAGTTTTGGGATTTTGACTGAAAGTGCATTGTTCAGTAACTTGTTAAAAATGACTTTTACATTGTAGCATGAGCCAGTCCAAGTCTGCACCAGGAAGACAATATCCTGCTATAATTAATCCAAGAAATCTAGAAAGAAGTCACTATCTAATTTCTAATTGGCAAAATCAATAGAAAGTTGGTGTGTTGGTAGAGTTTTATCCTGCCTCATTAACGAATACCAATGCTTTCTGAAGCCTCATCCACAGATGTATTAAGAGCATATATATTGTTCAACCTTCCTTATAATAGAAACACTCTTACTTCAGAAACTTGGTGCTACTTCTTAGGTTACAGTAAGTCAAACCAGATCATATTGCTGTGTTGTCTTCACTTGCTACTATCTAACATGCCATTTTAATTTCTTTCCAAGCAGGAATCACTTCTAAATCAAAATATGCTTTGATTTCTCCTCAAATTGAACCTCCTACCTTACTCATATTCCTGCAGTAGGAACTGAAGACTGCTACTCTGCAATGCTCAAAATTCCAAAATGACCTTTAGAATTGCATTCTCTTCTGGTTCCATGTCCAATCAGATCCCTTAAGCCTATTTTCCTTCCAGTCCTATCACCACTCTCGTACCCTCAAGCCCAAACTATTAAATTTTAAGTTACTTTTTACTTTAATCCTCTCATTAGAGTTTGCAACAGGTATTCTACACTTATTTGATTCTGTTAAATTACTGGTAATTTGGTAAAATGGAAGAAAAGTTACTTTGAAAATCAGCTGTCATTTGAGCCCTGGGACTCAGCAAGAGGAAAACTTTTTTTTTTTTTTTTAGAAAAATAACTATTTATGTGTAGGGAGATTTATTAATGGCTACAAGACACAAAACCTATCAGGCAAAAATAAATGCCTATCTAAACAGATTTTCAGAAATTTTTCAGGGATTTAGGCTAGGATATGAAAATATAGGTCCCATGAAGATCCACGGTCAGTGGCTGTGCTGGCTATAGGTAGTAGCATTTCTAGGAAAAGTGATGTATGTCTCATTTCTTGTTTTTCTCCAAAATATTAGCAAAAATTTTTCCCCAAACATCCACCTCATATTGTTGGTTTTGGAGATAATTTTTTAAAAGGAGCAAAGTTAGCACTAAGGGGGGGGGAAGGAAGGAAGGAAAAACACCACACACACAAATAGAATAGCAGATAATAAGGGAGATAATGGAGTTAGGAACTTGGCAACATCACAGGGATTGGGCACAGCCCACACTGACCCATAGTAAATATGAGACTAATTTCTCCACCCGCCCCCCAGTATTTTAAGAAAAGATGACCTGTGAATGTAGACAGGATGTCAGTGCCAAACAATTTGATTTAAATATTAGAGAAAGCTGGGATGAAAATGAGTCCTGGACATAGGGCCACTTAGATTACATGAGTAACGACATGACTAGAAACTCATAGTTTTATGTATTAGACTAAGCTATGTGTATTTGTAGTATGCATTCAATTTATTTCTGAAGTCAACCTTTGAAATATCTGAAGATTACAGTAATTTTCCCCATCATGTGTTCATACAGTAAATATTCTTGAATTATAAGGTAAAAATACTCCAGATTATAATTTTGAAAATGAGTGTAGAATTTTAAAATTAAGGGAATGATATTTGTAATAACTCAGTTTTTGGTTTTTATTAATAAATTCTATTCTCTGAAGATTGCTGAGAGCTCTTCACCATTTCTAAAATATCAACAAATTACAAGGAGATAATAGCATACTTAAAATGCTGTTTCAGGACTGGGGTTGTAACTCAGTGGTAGAGCACTTGTCTAGCATGATAGACCCTGGGTTCCATCTCCTGCATGCATAAAACAATGTTTACAATTCAGATATTAACTATCATTTAGTTTAACCATTCCAACTATCAATTTTAAAACTGTATTGATATGTTAGTAACATAATATTTATTCCTTCCTACCCATGAAACCAATTATAAGAACCCTTCTACAACCACCACCAAATTAAAAAAAAAATCTGGAGAAAAAGGAGTGGGACAGATTTAATTTGAATTTGCAACTGAATTTTACTGTATGCTTGATTTGTTTTATTCTTTGCCTTCTTGAAAATTTTAGGATAACATGAACTTTACTGCTTATGTCTGCAAGCTTTTACAAATGTGTTTGAGATTCTTCAGCATAATGAAATGCCTAATATTATTTCTCCCAACATAGTCAACAAAAGACAAAAGAATATTTAATGAGTTAACTGCAACAGATTTAACCCTTTGATAGCTTTGTTCTCTTTTTTCCCCCATATTTTCTAAATTCCCATACTTTAACATGATATGGAAAATTATTATGGTTCAGTGACTTAAGTGATGATCTGAAGTAAAAGTACACTAGATTCTAATCTGATAAGAAACTTAGTAGGTTATTCACCTCTTGAAGTTCATAATCTTCATGTTAACAGTGATGTTAATCATTCTACCTGAGAGGATTTCCTTGAAAGGCCAGTTAGACACGTTTACAAAGAACTCAATGTAATTTCTCATACACAGTAAATGCTCAACAAGTGCTAATTGTTATTCTTTTATGTCTTCAGAAACTTTCTGAAATGCTACCACCTATGCCATTGTTTGTTTATATAGTTGCTTTTTTCCAGAAATTAACCTCACTGAATTTTAATAAGGGATAAACCTGATATTTTTTAGATGAACATGATCAGGTCCATAAGTGAGAACAAGCTCCAGATGCTTTACAAAAAGCCCATGCTAAGCTGGAATCTAGTTTGGCTTTTGAGTACCAGAAGTCAGCATGAGGAGAAAATTACAGAAAACAGAATAATTCTCAGGGGCTCATGAGCTAATGAGGTAGCAAAAGCTGTGTGGAGATGCTGATTAAAAAATTCCCTCAAGTAAGCCTCTAATGAAAACTTTTCAGAAATAAGATATTACAGGGTGGCCAGCCATATTACAAGCCCAGCACACCTCCTGGGGCTCACCAAACAACTACAAATGAACACCTGCTCTCTTGCTGACTGGATAAAATCAAAGCATACCTGCAATCTTAAAAGATGAGCATAGTTGAAGACTCCCAACAGAATCACACTGTCTACTAAGTAGTTTTACAAAGATTTTAAGGTAGAAGTACTGTTTTTTTTAATTATTGTAAACAAATGGGATACATGTTGTTTCTCTGACTGTACATGGCATAAAGGCATACCATTTGTGTAATCATAAATTTACATAGGGTAATGTTGTTTGATTCATTCTGCCATTTTTTTCCCTTCCCCCCCACCCCTCCCACCCCTCCCCTCCCTCTATACAGTCCTTCCTTCCTCCATTCCTGCCCCCCTCCCTAAACCCAACTCCAACCCCAACACTAACCCCTCCCACCCCCCATTATGTGTCATCATCCACTTATTAGCGATATCAATCTTCCTTTGGTTTTTTGAGATTGGCTTATCTCACTTAGCATGATATTCTCCAGTTTCATCCATTTGCCTACAAATGCCATAATTTTATCATTCTTTATGTCTGAGTAATATTCCATTGTATATATATACCACAGTTTCTTTATCCATTCATCAATTGAAGGACATCTAGGTTGGTTCCACAATCTGGCTATTGTGAACTGAGCAGCTATGAACATTGATGTGGCTGTATCTCTGTAATATGCTGATTTCAAGTCCTTTGGGTATAGGCCAAGGAGTTTTTGATCAGCAAAAAAGTATTTTGGGAAACAAAGTAATATACTGCAAGTACATCTGATATAGTAGAAACCACTGCTGCATTTAATGCACACAAATACATAAACTGCATGCCTTAGCTATAGATGAACTGCCTTGGAGATGACATATTCTATAATTTTATGCTTTGTTTATTTTCTGCATAAATTTATCATTAAACTCTGCAATATTTGAGAATAAGCAGTAAGGAAATTACTTTGAAAGGTTCAAACCATGAGATTCATCAGGTTTCAGCTTTGCGCATGGGACATCCAAATCCATTATGCTGCTCAAAGAGGCCTCGACCTAAAGATATGAGCAGTTAGATTTAAAAAGACACTAAGCTTGAAATAGTTTAAAATTATTTTATCAACTGTTTCAAAGTTGAAAAAAGATATATAAATAATGATAAAGTATAGGTGAAGAAAGCATTCTCATCTCAATCCTTAAAATTAATACAAGTTTGGAATGAAAAGGCAATTCATCAAATTCTCCTTCCAAAATCTAGTTGACTAAGTCCCCACAAAAGCAATCTTGGTTTTATTTTTTTACTTTTGTTGTTGATGTTACAAAAAGACAGACACAGGGGACCAAGAAGAGAAGAAAAAAAAATACACTAAAAACTTCTCTAGAAGTTAGTAACAAATACCCAAATTTTCACAGTGAATTGAATGTATTATTGGTGTTCAGGGGAATTCATTCTGCATACCACACCTCACCAAAGCCACAGATTTATTCAGGGTCCAAGGGTAGTAGCTCTGCCTCCCTTGAAATGTCAAACATCTTCTCTTAGCATGGCACTAGGGACCTTCCTTGCCCAGTGCATTCCAAGTACCTCAGAAGAATCCCTCACTTGTAGGAAGACTTAACTGCTGGATGACTTAAGTGACTCTTTTCCCCAACAAACACACATGCTATTTGACTTCAAGAGAGTAAAAATCTCAAATTTCAGAATTGTGATTCTTTTTAAACCTATGTTCCATTGGACTACCTACTAAATGGTAGATCTGTTTAAAAATAGGTTTTTCAAATCTGCTTTTGCTACCAAATTAACTTACCAATGCCAGAAAATTCCAGATTTGATGATTTTATGATGTCAATTAAGAAAGCTGTCCATCTTCTATCTTGTAATTCAACCTTTAGAATAAGGGATCTTGCATACTTGTCTATCCTTTCCCTATTAGTCACCCAAAATAGCTGAAGGCAAAATTGAATTAAATTCATTCCCTATTTTCAACAAGTACTAAATTCATCACATATCAGATTATTTTCTGTGGGATGAATTTATTATTAAATCATAAAATCAATAATTATATCATCCTAAATTGATAAAGGAAAACTGCAGGGAGTAAATTGATCTACAAACCAGGTTAAGAAGCAAATTCACTAGAATTAAAATGCTTTAAAATCCCATTTTTTAAGTGGAAAATTTTGCTTGATTGTTCCAGTGCTAAAATATGCAACACTTTCCCAAGAACCTTTGTAATCATTAGATTAAAATTTCTAGTGGGCCTAAATTTTACTAGACTGAATAAAATATTTGTCTTTTATAGGCTTGCATTGAATTTAATTCTCAAAATTATTTAGGGAAATAAAGACTGTTGAATTGAGCTTAATCATGAGATAAATATGACAATTACTCTACTTCAACAATATTTGTTGGAATTAGTATTTATGTAAAACAGTCTCTTTCCTCATTACCAAATATTCTCTTCTCTCAGAAGCATGAGAAAATGATTGTAGGGAGAAAAGAGGAGGTTAGAAAAGCAAAACAACAGAAAAAAATCGAAGAAATTGAAAAATGACATTACATTTTACAGATACATCTACATATCTTAAATATATCAACTTTAACTTATTACATAGTATTATTTAAATTAATTTCTATATGTAATTATTGCAGTCTAATGATAAAATTTAGGGATAAGAGAACTGCAGAAGTAATACTGTGTGAGTGTGACCCTTGAATTTTATTTTCATTACATGGTCATTGAAGCCATTGTCCATTATTCCAAGTGGTGTTTGGCTCCAGTTTTCATGCTTATCTTCTCACTAGGTCATCTTACACAGGAAAATTCTTTTCAATTTACATTGAAGAATTTCAACTATTTGAGAGGTTCAGAGGTTTTTTTGGATACAAAAGGGCTAAGAAAAATATTTAAAATATTCCCTGTTCGTGAACTTTCCAAATTCTTGATGGAACTTCTAAAGAATGCTGTCTTCTCAGTAGATTTGACTCACTAGCTCACTCACTCAGTCATTCACTTTTCTCAAGTCTATTACTTTCCTTCAGAGATCTGACTGGTCCTAGGGGTGAATAAAGTGTATTGAGGGGGTCACTAGTTATGTAGGTTGTTAGAACAGAATTCTCCTTTTTCCTAACTTTTTTTTTCCTAAAGAGTCCCATGGGGAATAAGACTAAGGAATCTCATCTGTGGAGAGGACTCTCTGCCTGAGACTTCCCAGTCAGGATGCTGAAAATCTGCCCAAGGATGACCCAGTTACATGCCCCACCTGTTTGTGTTTCCCTAATATGGCAATGTGCTTTTTCTCCTTCTCTCTTGACTCTTCACTTTTATTTCTGCTCTTGTTTCCATATCATTACTAAAAAGAAACACTATCTTGTGTAAATACAGTACTTTCATTGGACCTGACCTGCCAAATATAGCAGTTGTGCACATGTGTAACACTTTACCGTCACAAATACTTGTATGCATTATATAAAATAACTAGTAGTTAGCACACCTTTCATTTCAAATACTTTTCATTGTGTTGTAGAAAGATGATAATAGTTTGTCTTTGAATAACTAGTGCATTATTAATAGCTATAGTCATCCTGCTATGTAATTGTCCCTCTCTGCTCTCTGCCTTTGTGATTGTCCACAGTAACTTGTTCATGCTCCCAAAATGACATCACACAACATGATGTGATATAGCAAAATGTGTACACACCAGAGGCCAAACTGATATAACCCCTTCATCCTGCACATTTGGCCTCTAAAATTCTGAGTAAAGAATTTTTTAAGTAATGTAACCACCTTTGGGAATTTTCTTATAGTAGCAAAACAGGGACTCTTACAGCATCATTCATCATTAATTTTTAAAATATTTCTTTTTCTTTTACAGAGTACACTTTGATACATTGTACACAAATGGGGCATAACTTTTCATTTCTATGGTTGTACATGATGTAGATTCACTATTCGTGTAATCATACAAGTACATAGTGTAATGATGTCTGTCTCATTCCACTATCATTCCTTCTCCCACCCACTCCCCCCTCATTACCCTATACACAATCTAAAGTTCCTCTATTCTTCTCTTACCTCCCCCCATTGTGTATTGTCATCCACTTATCAGAAAAAAATATTTGGTCTTTTGTTTCTTGGAATTGGATTGTTTCACTTAGCATGACATTCTCCAACTCCAACCATTTACCTGCAAATGAAATAATTTTATTCTTCTTTGTGAATGTGCATATATACACCACAGTTTCTTTATCCATTTATCTATCGAAGGGCATCTCGGTTGGTCTCGGTTAGCTATTGTGAATTGAGCTGCTATGAACTATGATGCTGTGTTAATGTAGTATACTAAAATTTAAGTCCTTTGTGTATAAACCAAGAAGTGGGATAACTGGGTCAGATGTTTTTTCCATTTCAAGTTTTCTAAGGAATCTCCTACTGCTTTCCAGAGTGGCTGCACCAATTTGCAAGTCCACCAGCAAGCTATGAGTGTGCCTTTTTCCCCCAAATCCAAACCAACACCTATTATTGCTCATGTCCTTGATAGTAGTCTTTCAAATTGGAGTGAGAGAAAATTTTAGGGTGATGTTAATTTGTATTTCTCTAATTGCTAGCAATGTTGAACACTTTTCCATATATTTGGTGATCACAAGTTTATCTTCCGTAAAGTATCTGTCCAGTTCCTTAGCCTATTTATTGATTGGGTTCTTTGTATTTTTGGTATAAAGTTTAAATTCTTCATAAATTTCGAAGATTTGTGCTCTAACCAAACTGCATTTTGTAAAGATTTTCTCCCACTGTGTAGGCTCTCTTTTCACATTATTGATCATTTTCTTTGCTGATAAAAACCTTTTTGTTTGAATCCATCCCATTTAATTATTCTTGCTTTCATTTCTTGAGGTCTGGGAGTTTTGTTAAGGAAGTCTGAAGTTAAGTCGACATGAAGGTTTGCACCTATTTTTCTTGTGTTTGGTGAAGGGTCTCTGGTATAATTTCCAGGCCCTTGATGCACTTTGCGTTGAGATTTATGTAGGATGAGAGATAGAGGTTTAATTTCATTTTACTGCATATGAATTTCCAGTTATACAGCACCATTTGTTGAAGAGGCTATCTTTTTCCATTGTATACTTTTGGAACCTTTGTCTAGTATGAGATAAATATATTTATGTGGGTTTGTCTCTGTGTCTTCTATTCTGTACCATTGGTGTACCTGTCTATTTTGGTGCCAATATCATGCAATTTTTGTTACTATTGCTCTGTAGTATAGTTTAAGATCTAGTATGGTGATACCTCCTGCTTCACTCTTCCTGCTCAGGATTGCTTTGGCTCTTCTGGGTCTCTTATTCTTCCAGATAAATTCCATGATTGCTTTGGCTATTTCCATGAGGAATGTTACTGAGTTTTTAATTTGAATTGCATGGAATTTTATAATGCCTTTGTTAGTATGACCATTTTTACCATATTAATTTCACCTATCCAAGAACATGGGAAATCTTTCCATCTTCTTTCTTTAGTATTCTGTATGTTTCATTGTAGAGGTCTTTCACCTCTTTTGTTAGACTGATTAACAAGGATTTTATTTTATTTTATTGAGGCTATTGTGAATTAAGTTGTTTCCCTAAATTCACTTTCAGTGGATTCACCACTTATGAATAGAAATGCATTAGATTCATGCATATTGATTTTATATCCTGTTACTTTGCTGAATTCATTTATTAGTTCTAGAAGTTTTCTTGTGGAATTTTTTGGATCCTCTATAGAATCATGCCCTCAGCAAATAGTGATAATTTGAGTTATTTTCCTATTTGTATCCTTTAATTTCTTTGGTCTGTCTGATTGCTCTGGCTAGTGTTAGAAGCACAATGTTAAATAGAAAATGATGAAAGAGGGCATCCCTGCCTTGTTCCAACTTTTAGAGGGAGTGCTTTCAGTTTTTTCTCCATTTAGAATGATGTTGGCCATGAACTTAACATAGATAGCCTTTACCATATTGAGATATGTTCCTAATATCCCTATTTTTTCTAGGGTTTTGAGCATGAAGGGGTGCTGTATTTTATCTAATACTTCTTCTGCACCTATTTAAATAATCATGTGATTCTAAAGTTTAAGTCTATTGATGTGATGGATTATGTTTGTTTATTTCTGGATGTTGAACCAAGTTTGCCTCCCTGGGATGAACCCCACTTGATTACGGTGCACTGTCTTTTTAATGTTTTTGTATGCAATTTGTCAGAATTTTGTTAAGGATTTTTGCATCTATGTTCATCAAGGATATTGGTCTATCATTTTCTTTCCTTGATGAATCTTTGTCAGGTTTTGGTTTCATGGTGATACTACCTTTATAGAATGTGTTTAGAAGGATTTCCTCTTTTTCTATTTCATGGAATACTTTGAGAAGGAGTATTGCTATTAGTTCTTCTGTGAAGATCTTGTAGAACTCAGCTGAAAATCCATCTGGTTCCAGCTTTTCCTGTTCGGTAAGCTTTTGATGGCTTCTTCTAACTCACTGTTTGAAATTCATTTGTTTAAATTGTGTATGTCCTCCTGCTTCAGCTTGGGAGGGTCGTTTGTCTCTAAATATTTGTCAATGTCTTTGAGATTTCCTATTTTGTGGGAGTATAGATTTTCAATGTAGTTTCTAATTATGTATATCACTAGTGTTTCTCATCATTTCTTTTTCATCACAAATTCTAGTAATTTGAATGGTCTCTCTTCTCTTCATTAGTGTGGCTAAGGGTTTATCTATTTTGTTCACTTTTTGAAAGAACCAACTTTTTGTTTTGTCAATTTTTTAATTGTTTCTTTTGTTTCAATTTCATTGATTTCAACTCTGATTTCAATAACCTCCTGTCTTGTACACTTTTGGTGTTGATCTGTTCTTTTTTTCCTAGTACTGTGAGATGTAATATTAGGTCATATAGTTGTTGACTTCATATTCTTTTATTGAATGTGCTCCATACAATGAATTTTCCTCTTAGTACTGCTTTCAAAGTGTCTCAGAAAGTTTTATAAGTCATATCATCCATCATACCCATTTAACTCTAAGAATTTTTTTCTCTTCTCCCTGATGTCATTATGCAATAGCATATTAATAAGTCTCCAGATGTTAGTCTGTTTTTTATTTTATCATTGAATTTTAATTTCATTCCATTATGATATGACAGAACACAAGATAGGATCTCTTTTTTTGTGTGTATTTACTAAGGGATGCTTTGTGGCATAGCATATGGTCTATTATAGAGAAACAGCCATGTACTGCTGAGAAAAAAGTGTATTTGTTCATTGATGAATGGAATATCCTATACATATCTGTTAAGTCTAAGTTATTGATTGTGTTATTGAGTTCTATATTTTCTTTGTTCAATTTAAGTTTGAAAGATCTATCCAGTGGTGAGAGCAGTGTGCTAAAGTCACCCAGAATTGTTGTGATCTATTTGGTTCCTGGAATCGAGAAGGATTTGTTTGACATACATGAATGTGATGCTGTTTGGGGCACAAATACTATGTCTTCCTGATTAATGGTTCCCTTAAGCAGTATGAAATGTCCTTTTTTATCCTTTCTGACTAACTTAGGCTTGAAGTCCACTTTGTCTGATATGAGGATGGAAACCCCCAATTTTTTACTGAATCTGTGTATGTGGTATTTTTTTTTTCCATTCTTTCACCTTTAGTCTGTAGATGCCTTTTTCCATGAGAGGAGTCACTTGGAGGCAGAATATTTTGGGGTCTTTCTTTTTAATCCAATATGCCAATCTATGTCCTTTGATAAATGAGTTTAGAACATTAATATTCAGGTTTATTATTGAGATATGGTTTGTATTCCTGATCATTGTGGCTTATTTTCAGTTTTTAACTTGACTTGCTTTCTCCTTTGGGTTTTCCTTTAGGGTAATTCTCCCTATGCTGATTTGCATTGCTGTTGTTCATTTTTGTCCTCAAGTAATATTTTGCTGAGAATGTTCTGTACTACAGGCTTTCTCTTTGTAAATTTTTTTAACTTTTGTTTCTCATGGAAGGATTTTATTTCATCATCAAATGTGAAGGTTAGTTTTAGTAGATATAAGATTCTTGGTTGTCATTGCTATTCTTTCAGAGTTTGAAATATGTTGCACCAAGCCCTTCTGGCTTTTAGGGTCTGGGCTGAGAAATCTATTGATATCCATATTTGTTTCCCCCTATATGTAATCTGATTCTTTCCTCTTACAGACTTGAAAGTTCTATCTTTATTTTGTATGTCAGGCATTTTCATTATGATGTGTCTTGGTGTGGATCTGTTGTAATTATTTTACATTTGGTGTCCTGTAAGTCTCTTGTGTTTGATTTTTCCATTACATTCTTCAGGTTTTGGAAATTTTCTGATATTTCTTTGAATAGTTTATTCATTCCTTTAGTTTGTATCTCTGTGCTTTCCTCAATCCCAATAATTCTTAAATGTGGTCTTTTTATGGTATCCCATAATTGTTGGTAGTTCTGTTCATGATTTCTTACCAACTTCTCTGTTTGGTCAACTTTATTTTCAAGATTAATTAATTTGTCTTCATTGACTGAGATTCTGTCTTCCAGGTGATCTATTCTGTTGGTGATGCTTCCTATTGAGTTTTTAACTTGGTTTATTGTTTCCTTTATTTCAAAGATTTCTGTTTGTTTTTGTTTTCAGAATCTGTGTCTCTTGATTGAAATGATCTTTTGCTTCCTGCATTTGCTCTTTTTACTCTTTATTGAAGTGATCATACATTATCTGCATTTGCTGTCTTATCTCATCCCTTGCTTTGTGGATCATTTTAATTGTGTACATTGTAAACTTCTTTTCTGACATTTCTATTGCCATGTGGTCATTGGAATTATTAAAATAGCATCTTGGTTTGTTTGGGACTTTCTTTCCCTGTTTTTTCATGTTCCTTTCTAGCAGTGAGAATTTGAGGTATTTCCATTCCCCCCATAGGCTTGTTGTGACATTGCAGGTTTCTAGTACCTCTCCTTTAAGGGGGAAATTAATATGAACAGCACCCAAAACAAATAATATGCAGCCCTAAACCAGATAGCCCTTATGAATTCATTAAAAGTATTGCCATAATAAACAATAGGATGTGTTTGATTATTAGCTACAGTATAACCAATAGATTTGCAATGAGGTCTATAGTTTCTAATGGTGGACAAAGAGAATGGGGAGGGATGTAGGATGTAACTGATAAAGGGATAAGAGGAGAGTATATAGAGGTACTAGATTATAGGAAGAATGAAAGTGGAATCAAAAGAGGTTGGTTATTAGCATAAGAAAAGTGAGAAAGAGCCTCCAAGGAAACAGGTAAATAAAAGAAAAATGGAGCAAGAAAAAAATCAAGAAACAAAGAAACCAAATATTAAAAAAACATATACTATATAGCAGTCATATACTATTCAAACTTCACTGTTTTTAGTAGCCTGATTCATGAGAAGTACCTGACAATGAGCTTCAAGTTTACAGCAGGCATCTCAGGATGGCAGTTACCCCACCTAAAGATGGCAGCTTCCCCTCCAGAGATAATCCAAGAAGACTGCACCAGCTTCTGAACATGTTGATGGATGAAGAGCTATAACATGGGGCAAGAATGCCACGTCCATTCAGGGTGCAGTCTGGCCAGGGTCCTCATGAATTCGTAAGTATTGTTTTTAATGTTACATTTTAAAAACAAATAGAAAAGAATTGCAAAATAGAATCTCTGTAGCAATGATTTGCATATTTACACGTGGAAGTATTTATCATTGTGTCTTATTTCATATGGGCTTAAAGAACTGTTTTTTTTAAAATCATTGGATTGAATCTCTATGGTTCTATTATTATTTCTTGAGGAGTTGTTTACTCACAAGTATCATGTCTGTGTACGAATTTCCCCTTTTATTTGTATGTGCAGTTTTTCCAGGAAAAAAATTATTGGTTGATAGATATTTTAAAGAAGTTTATGTCTTACATTGCCTTTCAGCCTCCATGGATTTTTGAAGACATATTAGCTAATTTTTGATATGATGAATTGTTTTTCTCTTCATGTTTTCAATATTATCTCTTTTTTTCCCCAACAATTTCACTACAGTATTTATCCTTTTCTATGGTTTCACTTTCTCAGGTTTCTGTTAGCTATAGAAAATTCCAGCAATAACAGTTGATAAGTTTAAATTGCACAGTGTCATATTCTGATGAAATTTTACCCCATCCCAACTGCATACGGGTCAATTCCTTTTCCATGATTTCTACTGCTTATATATTGTTTATATAATACATTTCTATTAGTCTTTATTCCCCAACTTTGTTTTGAGATTCATCATTTTTGCATTTGTGTGCATTTGTTGAAGTAAATTTTTCTTAATTTTTACAACTTCCCCCCCAAAACCAGTAAGTTGAATTTGACACTGACCCCCAAAGACTGAAGTGAAGAATATGAACATGGTAGTACAACAGTAGACAGCTGAATTTGACACTGACCCCCAAAGACTGAAGTGAAGAATATGAACATGGTAGTACAACAGTAGACAATTCTTCATCCTCTTTGAGAATGAATTTTAACATTCCTTTGGAACCTACCACTACTGTTTTTCTTTCTCAATTGAGAGCTGATAAATAAAGCCAAACTTCAATGTTCAATTGATTTTCAAGGCATTTCCAAAACCATTGATTGTGGGAACAATGTTTTCTCCAACAAATAGAGACAAGGCAACTGAAAATTCTTGTGCAAATGAAGTTGAACTGCTTACCTCACACCTTACATTAAAACTCACTCAAAATGGATTGGATAAAAGCTGTAATTATAAACTCTTATAAGAAAATATAGGAAAAATATGCATGATCTTTGCTTTGGTATTGATTCCTTAACTATGAAACCAAAAGTAAAAGCAAAAGAAGAAAAATTAGATTTAATAAAAATGTAAAACCTTTGTGTACTAACTGACTTATACCAAGAGAAAGAGAATAAATGATCTTCAGGGTGGGAGAAAATACTTGGAAATCATATATATGATAAGGGTATAACATCCAGAATACATAAAATTTTTTGTACCTGAAGAACTAAGACTCTCAATTCAGTTTAAAAATGGGCAAATAGATATTTAATACATATATTTTTTAAAGAGTTATATAAATTGCTCATAATAATATCCAAAGAAGTTCAGCATCATTAATCATTGAAGAAATGCAACTCAAAAGCACAATGAAATACAACTTTATGCACACTAGGAACATGGGAAGTCAAAACCTAAGATTGAGCAAAGATGTGTGGAGGTTAAAACCCTCATATATAAGTTTAGATCCTATAGAAAAGAATTTGGAAGTTCCTCAGAATGTTAATCATAGATTTAACATATGACCTAGCAATTTCACTCCTAGGTATATGCTATGGTTTGGATATGGTTTAAATGTGTCCCCTTTGGTCTCATGTGTTGATATTTAATCCCCATTGTGAGATATTTGGTGGCTGAATATATAACCTGACTATGGTGTTTAATGGTGGGCTCTTTGGAAGATTAATAGAATAGATAAAATCATTAGGATACATCCATGATTGAATCCTGATTGTGAAATGCCCAAGTCCACAAGTCCCCCAAAGGCCACTAGGGAGACAGAGTTTGACACAAGTGCAAAAGGACCAGTTTATTCAAGCGGCTGCTCAGTCACTCAACACAGAGCAGCTTAGTAGTCAATGCCAAGTACCCTCAGCACAAATTTACAAGCTGTTTTATACACTTCAGACAAAGGGACTCAGTTTCTCTTTTATAATCGGAGGGTTTGTGTCCTTGTTTGCATATCAGGGTACATTTTGGCTGCCAAGTTTTAGTCATCATAGTAGCCACTGGTCTATATGAGGTCAGTGGTGAGGTCAGCTTGACTGCAGTCAGGAGGATCCCCCATTACCCCTGGCAACAGCCTAAATTAGCTGCCAAGGTTATTCTGTTATCTAACTAGGCTGACTTCAGCTCATCTGCAGTTTTTCATTTTTAACCCATTTTTAGCATCAGCAGCGCTGGCAACTTTTTGAGTTAACTCATTGGGGCCTTACAGTTGCTTTATTGGAAGATGGAGACAAGAAAGGACACATGCTCCTTGTCTCTAGTCATGTAATACCTGCACCACCTCAAGAATTTTCCAGAAAAAATGTCATCACCAGATAATGTCCCTCAACTTGTCACCTCCAGAGCTATGAGCTCAAATATGTCTTTCCTTTATAAAGTAGCCTGCCTCTTGTATTTTTTTATAGTAACAAAATTGGAACAATACGGCTTATATCAAAGATAAATATGAAAGTTTACCTTCTCAAAACATTTAGGTAAATGTTCATGGGAGCACTATTCATAGAAACCAAAAGGTAAAAACATTTCAAATTCCATCAATTAAGAAATGGATAAACAAATGTGATATATCCATGTGAATAAGTATCATTTAATCATAAAAAGGAATAAAGTATTGATAAATGGCAAACAGTGGATGACCCTCGAAAACATTATGCTACATGAAAAAAGGCACATACAAAATGAATGATTTATTAAAAATAAGCAAATCTACAGAGACAGAAGAGTAGTGGCTACAGGGTTTTGTGGGAATACAAAAATGGATATGACTGTGTAATGGACACAAGGTATTCATCCAGGGTGATGAAAATGATTAGAAACTAGGTAGTAATGACGATCACACAATATTGTGAAGGTCCACAGCTTGGACTTGAAAGAGGTGAATTTTAGTCATGTGAATATTATAACTACAAAAGGGCAGTTGATTGATAGAAGGGGAATGAGAGCATTGGAGGAAAATTAGATTCTCTTCATAACCTTTAAGGATTTATGGACTGGAGGGGCCTTGGGGGTTTTATAAACTTTGTGTTTTGGTCCCAAGTACATTCTTTTCCTTCTCTTGCATTCTAGGTGGGTTTGACCTATCCTCCACTGGACCTGGAATGATTTTCCTCTTGGCATGGTTGCTGTCCTCTTCATTCAAAATCAATCATGCTGTCACCTCCTCAAACACTTCCACAAGCATGACTGACTCCTTCACAACTGTCATGGTCCAGGTCTTATGTTACCCCTCCCAATGGACACTCAGTATCACACCACCCAGTGCACATGATTCATAGCATTGATCAAAAAACTTATTGCATTGATCACTAGTTGTCTCCTCTCTGGATCAAGTTGGAGCTCCATAAAAAAATAATGTGACTGCCCATGCCCTATACCCCATGATAGGTACATATCAGGCTCTCACAAAAAGATCTGTTGGACAAATGAATGAATGAAACTTATCTGGGAGAAATTAAGCCTTGTTTAAGTGAAAATCAGTATAGAGAAAATTTGAGATTCCAGTTATTGTCTATGATAGGAAGCAGGACTTATTTTTGTCTCATTGTAGACTTGAGCATTCTTCATGGTGAAATCTTTCTAATCAACATGCTACCCACCAGGCCTAGCCAACAAAGGGATTTTTCCATCTTTCCCTTAAAATTCTGCTGGAGCTGACTTCTTTCACTCTTTGACTTCAGGAATTCACAACCACAGGACCCTGGGCTCCTATTCACTATTATGCATATGTCACCAGGTCTTGGCAAACTAGTGTATTCACAATCTCCTCATTAGTCTAATATTGCTGTCTTTCCTCCATCACTTCACACAGCATCTCCATCCTAAGTGTAAAAATTCTTTGCTCCAATACCTGGGAGGAGACTCATAAACCTGTCACTAGGGTCACCACTCACCATCTACTATTTTGAAATTTTCCTTCATTGGTTCCCACATTGGAATCTAGGCAATGCAAGATGCTCATTCTCAATTAACAGGGTCCCCAGAAGAACCAGTCCTGATAGATAAAGTGGTCATCATAGCATGAGATTTCTTGAAACTCTCCAAATTTCCATACTATATTATACACAGAGGTGGCTTTTTGCCACCTGCAGAAGAATGACAGATTAAATATAATCTGGATATTCCTATTCTCCTTTGTCATATACTGAATTTTCTAAACATCCCTTGCAGTACAAGTGATGATGTAACCCAGTTCAGATTAATGAGACTTTCAGGGAACAGTTACAACTATCCCCACACCCCTTTTTTTCCAAATTGATATTGGGCGTGAGGCCTCGACCTGTGGCAGTCTTGAGGTCATGAGGCAGCAAGCCACAACCAGGAATAATAAAACAATCTATGAAGAGTCTGGGTCACTAGAGTCCTCAACCAACCAATAAACCTATGCACAGTGCAAAGGGCCCATGAAAATGCTTAATTTCTTTAGAAATTAGAAAACTATCACAAAACATATTTTGTTCATCACTCTTCCCATTTTTTATGCCCTCACTACCTCCATTTCCTCCCACTAATATTGGAGAAAGACCATGGATAATGGTGTGGTTTTAAATTATGGGATCTGTACCCATATTGTATTTTCTTCCTCAAACTAACCAAATAAAGTGCTTTGCTTCATCAGTATGTTCTTTAATACTCCCCTGTTACAGTTTAGAACCTGGTATAAATCTTTGAGGTTATAGGTCTATGGAAGTAAAAGTTGTTTTCAATGACAGAATAATACATGGATGGTGAAAAGTGATTCAACCTAAATATTTAGTACAAGAATAGGATAGAAATAATAAAGCACCCATATAGAAGAGATTTTTTTGGTAGATTTGAATATGTTTTGAGAAAAATTAGGTCAGCAGGTCAGCTGGTGGCAGGGGAGGTCCAAAGGGCAGGGCCATACCAGTGCTCATGCCAATCTCCATAGGTGGTCCCTGCTGGTCACCCCATCCACCTCAGTTGCACAGAGCTTGGAGTCCAGGTGTCTCCATGGCCTCCAAAGGTCCAGAAAGGACACAAGGTGAGCAGTGCTGCACCCTCTACCAGTAAGGTAGAAGTGGGTCAACTGGAGGACAGCCAAGGGGCTGCTTCCCCAGCTCACTGACCCACTAACCTCTCAGGGACAGAACTGGAAGAGGTTGCAGGGCACCATAAATGTCAAGTTAATTGCAGGGCCAGAATCCTTGAGGAGAAGGGAGGGGCAAAGAACAGAGGCTCCAGGAGGTGTGAGCTCTGGTTGCAGGGTGAAATCACCTCAGGGGTGGGCTCACCTGGTGGTCTTCTGCCTCCCTCAGGCCTGGGGTGTGACCAGTGACTGAGTTTGGGGGAGACTTCAGGTATGTGTATACTCCTGGTGTTTTTAAGCTGTGTGCAGGTGAAGATGTAGTGTGAAGACACTAGGCATGGGGAGGGCACATAACTTGAGGTGTCTGAGTTAAACCCTTTTTTGTGGAGAAGCAGGGATACAGGTCTCAATGAGGAGTGGATCTCTGAGGAGAGACAAGCTCTTGAAGATGGCCAGGTCTGATAGTAGGTGGGTTGGATTTAAAGGGGTTGCCAAAGGGAGTACAGCAGAGGGGAGTTCAGTTTAGTAACCTAAGGAAGCCCTCTCACTCCCTCAAAGTCTTTTGATAAGTGGATGAGTCAGGGAATTCTTTCCCTGAGAATCCTAGGTCAGAATCAGTGAACTGCTTCCTTTGCAGGTAGAATCACCTTGCACCCAACATCCCCATCACTACCCACACACAGCAGGGCAAGTCAAAGACTTTTGCTGCCTTGCTGCCATTTCACTCTTCCTTTGGTCAGACTGGACCTTAGTCTAGCCTCTAGATTCATAGTGTGGGATCATTAGGGCCCTTTTGAAAAGGGGAACATTCATAGTTGTGGGCGCTGAGGTAGCATTCAGAGGCCTGTACTATGTGAGTGTGTGTGGATGCACACAAATGGCCGTATGAGAACACATGTGGCTCTATATGTATATGAGAACATTTACAACAGTATTTCTAGGTGTGGTGTATATTTGTATCTGCATTTTTGTAACTTTTTGTATGAGTCTGTATTTGTGTGATGCATGAATATATGTAAGTAAGACTTTTATCATGTCTGTGTGTGTTTATGGTATGTGTTTATGGTATGTGAGTTGTTACCTCAAGACCTTGCATGGCTATAGACCTTGTGGGCCAGCATCATTCCTATCCCTGGGTTTCTGTGCATATGTGTGTGTTAGGGGTGGCTGCATGTGGTGGCAGCCCTGAGCATCACTAAGGAGGCCCTGTGGAGAGGCAGATAGCCCCCAAGGGCAGCCTGGAGGCTGGGACCTGTTGTTTCCCCCATGCTCAGGGACTACAGGTATGAATCTTTGTGTATTTGTCTCTGTGTATGACTTGTTTCTTTTTGTTGAAGAAACGATCCAGGGTAGCACCACATTCTACTCAGCAAACTTGCAACACATCAGGGGTCCCTCAGAAAGGCCCAGAAGTTTCTGGTTCAGCCCTAATATGGAAGGAATTGGTAGGTTGGTTCAATTGAGGAGAACAGTTGCATGTAGGAGAGTGTCAGTATAGCATCTGGGGAGGGCTCTGGTTCAGATCCTGATCCCATGTTGTAACACGTGACAGAAATTTGTTCCATTTTTAGGTTGAATAATAATATTCCATGGCAGGGATAGATTATGGTTTGTTTAACCAGGCATTGGGCTAAATGCTTTACCTGTTCTGACACATTGCAATTTCACCATAGGAAGTAGGCATTTATTCAGCAGATAACTATGAAGCACCTACTGTGTACCAGACACTCTTTGAAGTCTTGGGAATAGAGCACTGAGTAACAGAATTTCTGACTTCAAAAAGTATAGGATCCCAGTATATCAGCAAGTCAGGAAATAAAGTAAATAGGTAAATATACAGTGTGGTTGAGGCTATAGGAAAGTATGGAGATAAATACAGCAAAAAGGGGTACATCAAAGGTTGGGTAGGGTGGGATGGCAGTGTGCTTTTGTTAATATGGTTATCGGGGAAGGTGATTTTGAGGTTTGTAAATTTCTGGGGGAAGTTTTCCAGGTGAAGGGAACAGTAAATAGTGCAAAGATGTGAGATGAGACTGTGCGCACTGAACCAAGAAAAAGGAAGGGAAGTCAGCCCTGACTGTGTATGTAGTAAGTGACAGAAGTACAGAGGAGTCCAACTCATGCAAAACCTATGACCTTCATGAGTACTTGGGTTGTCTCTGTGAGTGAATGGGAGCCACATGAGGGTTCTAAGCAGAGGGTGGAGATGATCAGATGTACACATACCATATAGAGTTTTTTTTTTTTTTAGAATTTACTTGGATTTTATTATCAAATCTCTACTATAGGAACACTGAACAAAAGGGGGAACAGGAGGGTAATATATCACTAGAGAGACAGCAGAGCACAGTTGTCAGGGACACAGACACTGGAACCAACCTCAGTCCCACTCCTTATGAGATGGACTCCCCAACATCTCTGCCACAGTTCCCCACTTGTAAAACTGGGATAGTAGTAGTACCTAGCCAATGGGATTGAAGAAGTTAATATCTGAAAAACATTTAATACAAAACAGCACATGGTAAGGGTTATATGTGTTTGAAAAATAAAACAAAAGCATTTTAAATTAGTTGGATTAATTTCTCCATGGGTCTCACAGGTCCTTATCCATATACACAATTTTTAGATGTTACAGTAGATATGTACACATGTCCTATTAATTCCTTCGCATTATGTATACTGAAGCCATGCCCAAATTTATAATTTATAGTGATTGCCTAAAACAAAATTACAAACTACCACTCAACGAGGGAGTCATGAGCAGGGACAGGCACTATAGACACTGGCACACCACGTGGTAAGTGTCATATTTTGACCCAACACCAATCTCAGCCTTCCAGGCTGCACTCTTTTGACCCTCAGTGTTCCTACTTGCTCATCTCATCTAAGGAGTTTCATCTTGACTAACAGCAAACACCCCACTCAAAGCTATACTATTTCCTTTCTTAAATTCAGATTAATATCCCATATACTACCCCTTAAAGGCACCTAAACACTCCTCTTATAGTAGCAAAATCTATCTGCATTTCTGTAATTATGCACAATATATTGTCATAAGAATTTCCATCCAATATTTCAGATCAATGACAAGCACATTCCAGTCATAACATGATTCTCTGCATGAGGCCACCCTTGATAAAGTCCACTGATCACAAAGGGGTGAGAGAACTTTCTAAAGTGTCCCTCATTCCCCATCGTGTCCTCAAGTAGAGATTCCTGTTGGGCTATGTGCAGAGCCCAGAGCTTTCTTATCTGTGATGTTATGATGCTGAAAGTGCTGATGACTGCTGACACCCTTTCTCTATTTTTTCATTCACACTATTCTAAGATATCCCCTACTGAATATTAAAGGTGGGGAGTCTTGTTAATTCTTAATGAGAAGCTTTTCCGCTTGACTGTATTTAGAGGGTTTTCTCCAAAGAGTTATCAAATGTGCAGGAAATGAAAACTCTCTTACTAATTCAAGGACAATTTCTCCTCACTGTGACTCCTCTGGTGTTGAAGCAAGGTCGAGTGACCACTTAAGGCTCTTCCACACTTGCCGCATATGAAGTGCTCTCCACTGTGCATTCTCTGATTGATAATGAGGGAGGAATTCTTATGGAAAGCTATATCACAGTGTTTACACTTGTAGGGCTTCTTCCCAGTGTGGTTTCTCAGGTGCACAATGAGGGAAGAGCTCATTGCAGGCTTTCTCACATTCATTACATCTCTATGGTTTGTCTCCATAGTGAGTTCTCTGGTATGCAATAAAATGAGAGCTACAGTTAAAGGACCTATCATACTGATTACATTTATGGGGTTTCTAACCATTGTAAATTATCTGATGAGCAACCAGGTGACAGCTCAGACTGAAGGAATCCCACATTTATTGCACTCATAGGGTTTTTCTCCAGTATGAGTGCTTTGATGACTAGTAAGGTGAACCATTTGGCTGAAGGATTTTCCACATTTGTTACATTCACAGGGCTTAATTCTAGAATGAATGATTTCATTCTTAGTGAGGGCTTAGCATTCTCTGAATTCTTTGCCACACTCCTGGAAGTTATAGGGTTTCTCCCCCATATGAGATCTCTGATGTGCAATGAGGTGGAGCTCCAGTTGAAGGACTTTCCAAACTCTGCATTTACGAGGTTTTGCTCCAGATTGTGTTTGTTAGTGTTTACTAAGGGCTGAGTAATCCCTTAAAGACTTATCACACTCATCACAATTAAAAGGTTTCTCCCCAGTATGAGTTCTCTGATACTGAATAAAATGGGAGTTCCAGTTGAAAGATTTCCCACACTCATACATAAATAAGGTTTTTCTCCTGTGTGAATTCTCTTATGTACAAGATTCAACTAGAGACTTTTCCACACTTACTACATTTGTAGGGTTTTATTTCAGTGTGACTTTGCTCATGTTTAGTAAGGGCAGAATGATTCCTGAAAGCTTTTCCACACTTGTCACATTCATAGGGCCTCTCTCCAGCATGATTTTTCTTGTGCTGAATCAAGTAAGCATTCTCATGGTACTCATAGGGCTTCTCCGCAGCACAAGAGCTGTGTGTTGAGTGAAGAACAAGTCATACCCAAAGACTTTCTCCCACTCATTGTATCTACAGCATCAAGTTTTTGATGCAAGAGAAGTAAAATAAAGAAAGAAAAGTAAAATATATTCTCATATTCTTTGTAATCATACAGTTTTCTCCAAAATGAAATCTTGGATGTTCATTTAATGATGGGTTCTGGTTAGATTAGATGGCACTTGTTATATTCGTACAGTTTTTCTCCTGTTTGCATTCCTTTATGATCACCAACATGTATTATATGATTGATAGATTTAACTGCATTAGTACATTTGAAAAAATTATCCCCAGTTGCATTTTTACAGGGTGAACAGGGTGGACAGAGTGGTAGAGAGCTTGGTCATAATCACTGTTTTCACAGGTAATCTTATCTGCATACATTATGGCTGTTACATCTCCAGCTTTCAGCATGCATATCGGTTTTATAGAAATGCTCTGAGAAATACTCTGACACAGAACAAAGTTTACATTCTGGCTGTAGTCTTCCCAAGTTCACAGAATTCAGAACCTCTCTGAGATAGGATTTGGTTTTGCATCAAGATCTCTTGCCTCATAGCTGTACTCTGGTTTGTGTGGCATATTTCTAATTAGTCTTTACATCCCAAAACTCCTAACCTAGAGACCCAAGGATCATCCCATATGTATTTTTTCTATTTCATGCCATGGGATTGTTCTTCATCAACACACTGTTTTCACACCTCTCATCCACTCTGGACAAGTGCTCTCAAGACATGTCTCCTCCACCTACCAAGGTTCTTCTTGTCTCAAAATAAAAATATAAACAGGACTGAGGATGTGGCACAGAGGTTAAGCATCCCTGGGTTCAATTTTCAGCACACACCCCTCTCATCCCCCAAATGGGTATTAGGTAGACAATGGGAATGTGTAAGGAGTTTCAGAAGCACATAAAGGAAAGTCCACTAGAATCATAAGCAATGCGTTATCTCCACTAACACTCTTTCAGAATGAAGCTAATTAAGATTTGAAAAGAAGTTTCAAAGAAAACTTCTCCTTCCTTTCTGGTACCTTCCCATTGTTCTTATGTTCTTGAATTCTTAGTTTCACTCTTTTCCACAGAAATACACATACACATATAATTGTGTGTGTGTGTGTGTGTGTGTGTGTGTGTGTGTATCTTCAAGGACAAATAAGATCTATTTTATTATATTTTAGAGATTAAGCACATCTTTCTGAGGACAAGCATGGAATATATAAAAATGTATACAATAGCAGTTTTAACTCTGGTTAGTAAACCAAAGAGCAAAGGGTACCCAAGTGATATAAGAACAGAAATATTATCTGTTTAGTTGGAAAATTATTACAAATTCAGTAAAACCTTAAAAGTGACATATTGTGTTTAAATTGAGGATGACCAGGGTGGGGTTGTGGTTTAGCAGTTGAGAGCTTGCCTAGCACATGTGAGGCACTGGGTTTGATCCTCAGCACCACACAAAAATACATAAATAAAATAAAGGTATAAAAAGGTATTTTTTTATAAAAAATAAATCAAGGAGGACAAAACTTTTACCATACTTCTGATTTTACTTTTTGAAAAAAGAACCTAATTTTTTTTCATGAAATATTGATATACACAATATCTGAATCTCACCAATTTTAATTATTCATACCATACATTGCACATTGCCCTTATTTGTGTAATTATTTAAATTCTATTGTTTATAAAGTATACCTGATATTATTTAGTAATTAAATTCAACCATCTTAAAATTTAACTAGAACCTTTAAAAATAAGAATAATAGTTTTTAATGATTGAACACCTCCTATGCAATATCCCAAGAGATTTAACCTTGAGTATCTCTTAGGCATCATATTTAACATTATGCCAGATGTGATTCCCTTACAGATGTCTTATTAGGGATGAGTGTATGCACACACATATTTTGGAAATGTTGGGTAGAACATTGCTCAGTGCTGGAGCATCCTGAATGTGCTCAACCCTGGTTGTCTCTACAAGCTTTATGACCTTGGACAAACGTGAAAACCACCTTGTGTTTTAGCATCCTCACCTGAGAAATAAGAATGGCAATAACATCTCTCATGTTGGCTTACTGAAAATGTGAAAGGATTAATACATCAGTACATGTGCTTAGACACATCTTGGCAAAAGAAATAAAATGTTCAATAGTACCATTAATTTACTTTTTAATTTTAATTGGTGTTGTAACTTGGTTAAAAATAATATTGTTTAGAAAAAAACCACAAAATTCCAACATGCAATTGTTCTCTCTGTGTAATTCTGTTTTCCACTCCTCAAATATCTAGTCCATAATATATTGCTGATGCCAGTAGCATTATCACTTCTACCACTTAATATACTCTCTGCCTTTATAGTAAAGTAATTTTATTCATGTTACTGACTCTGCTTAACCTGGTTACTTCTATTGTGACTAATGTTTCTCCATGAACATATGGAATCCACCCCATGTAGATATATTCATTAACTTGTTTCATATTATTCATATGTTATTATTATCTGAGTAATTTATACCATGTTCAAAATAACACAAAACTAGTCATGAAGAGCAGGATGGAATCTTGGAAGGGCATCATCTTAGATCAGAACTAGGCAGTCATTTAGCTGATGTAATGTGAAACTCCAGGGAACAGTTCCTTATCATTTACCTTAAATCATATTCAACTTACAGAATACTATGAGATTATTATACATCTGATGGCATGAATAATTTATATTTTTATATTAAGTCAAAAGTAAAAAGATGCCAAAATGTTCCATAGTAATAGTTTAAAATAAAAAGCTGTGCCATATGAATGTCTTGAACAAGTTTCAGACCAATTCTAATTTTCATTTGAAAAAAACAAAACATCATCATCATAATATAGACATTTCCTGGAAGTACATTTCATATTATAAAAATTTCATTGATTCTACTTATTTTAGTATGGGTAATTACATACATATTCCTATTTTTAAAGTAGCTTTTTAATTCTGTGTCATCTGACAATTTAAATAAAGGTATCTTCTAAATTAAGGACAACTGTAGGAAGGTTTGGGAATCTGAAACCTACTTATTATTTAAGTGTCTTTTATCCTCTCTGTATACCCTGGATCACTTAACCTGGTTTCTTGTACTGTGACTAAGTTTTCTCATAGATTATTTAAAATAAGATATTCAATAATCTGGTATTCTTAACATAGAAACTATTGATAAGTAGCCTCTTTCCATTGGATATACATCTTCCTATTCCTTTTGCTAAAGGTAAAATGACTGTCACAAGTTGACACAAAATATTTTTATGTACTGATATATTTTTAAAAATTTGTTTCATTTTCACTTATTTTCCATTTACCATATACATAATAGGTTTTTTGTACTAGAACTTTTAAAAATATTTGTCTTTTATGGATGGTATTTATCTTGGAATTCAAGACCATATTAGAAGTGAGATAAAACTCACTATGTTTGTAATTAAGATGTTGGTATGTTATTTCTCTCAATAGTTTCTTTGATCCAAAGGCAAATTTGGTGTTTAGTAGCATTTGGAAAGTAACCAGAAAAATTTAAAAAGCTAATTATGATATGAGGTAGCTGCTTCCTTCCTCCTCTATTACTATTCAAGTTGGTCATAAAACCTAAACAAAATATTATACTAGAGAAAGAACTAGAAGCTCACATGAAGAGTAAGCTAGTATATATATATGTATATATATATATCTTTACTGAAAGTACATAGATATATTAAATAAAACACAGCATGTAAATTTAAATATGCACCAAAATTTAAAAGACATAATTGTACCCTGACAGTAGAAATAGAAATATGAATGCCAGCCTATGTATCTATAGTAACTGGATATTTGGTTCTAAAGCATCCATGCTAAAAATTATCCAAGCTAGAAAATTTGAAGTATCTCCATACCCAGTAATAATACTATAGAACTGGATTTCAAATTTTCAATGAATTTTAGTGACTAAAAATGATACACTGTTTTAGATCCTATTTACTCTATTCTTCCACTTTTCAATATTTAATTTTTTAAAATGGTTTACCTTAAACTTTAAAATAAAATATATCCTTATTTTTAATTGATTAGATATCACTGTCTTGGACAGAATTGTTTCCATTCCCTTACACTCCATATTCATAAGTTGAATCCCTGAATATCTGTATCTCAGAATACATCACATCTGAAGATAGAAACTTTAAGAGCAGAATTATGTAAAAATGGGTCTCATAGGAATGTTCTATTTTTATCTGACTGATGTCCTTCAAAGAGAAGTTTAGGACACAAAGACACTCGGGATGGACCAGTACAGAGGAAGAACCATGTGAGAACCAGGTATAAGGCAGTCACCTGTAAGCTTAGGAGAAAAAAACAAATTTGTCAACCCCTTGTTCTAGGCTTTCTGGCATCAAGAAAAATAAAAAATAAATTTCAGTTTTGTAATCCAGAACATTGTTATACAGCCCTGGCACACTAGTTCAAATATCTATGTGAAATTACAGAAAAGATACATAATAAAACCATGTCATTAAAAGTTAGTACCTGACTTTCAAATTTATTTTTGGTGTTTCAATACATTTTCAATTTGTAATTTCCTTGAATGTGCTATATTTATATTTAAACAAAGTCAAATATCTTCTTTTTGCATGTAAGTTTTGTGCTTTTGACTCTTTTAAAGAATTATTTCCAATTCCATAGCTATACACAGAACAATATATATTTTATGTGAATTAGTGTGTTTATGGCTTTGAGAAAAATCTTTGTCTTAACTGAAAATCTTTAATAAAACTTTGAATCACACCCTCAAGTTTACAAGAAAAAGCTTTACACACACACACACACACACACACACACACAAACACATATACACACATACATGCATATACATATATATATTTTATATATATACACACATACATAAATATACATACAAACCTATGTGTATATTATATCCTTACCATTAACTTCCTAGTATACATTCATATTTCCAGGATTATTTTATATTATATTTTTATTTGTTCTTTTTAGATATACATGACAGTAAAACTTACTTTAATTAGGATTCCATTTTTGTGGTTGTACATGATGTAAAGTTTCACAAGTGGTCTATCCATATATGAACATGAGAACATTATATCAGATTAACAGAGTTTTTATAGACTTCAGAGTATTTTCAAAGGTTTGACATAAGAACAAATCAAGAAGTAAGTGACAAGAAGTAAGTGACATGGCTATTCTGATCATTTATAAGGGTTAAAATGCAAATAACACAATTTATATCTATGGAATTTTGTATATATCATCAATTAATTCTTTTCACAACTTTAATCACTTTGATTTTTTCTAATGATTGCTGGGGACTCTTAATATCATATCTACATTTACTACCCAAGAAAAAAGCAAAGTTATCATAATGCATCACATTGCCATGGTTTTTATGAAGCAGGTGTAAAGATTGCTTGACTTGCTTTCTCTTTCTTACTGTACTTAATCATGTATCTTCTTTCCCCCCCAAATAGGATCCTAAAATATGAGGAAATATAATTATATTAAGGAGAAACATATCTTCTTCATTTAAATTAATAGGACTATTATACAATAATTCTGCAATGTAATCATTTTATAATAACAGGTACTGGGTTAAACACATTATATGTATTATTTTAGTTATTCCTAGTTGTAATAGTGATTATAATAGTAATATAGAGAAATTACTAAGGCATTTTAATGTTCTAATTATTGCTAAATATGTCATATGTGTTCTAAAGTAAATAATTTGGGATTTAGATATGGGTTTTTTTTCATGATGGAAAGAGCTAAAAAATCCTTTTGAACATTTTAAGGTAATTTTGAGAATATTAAAGTATAACAAAGAAAAGTAGCAGTATTTAGCTTTCAATTTCACTGAACTTTTCACCTAATTATGTAAAGATGTGTTACATGTAACTTTCTTTCCAATGTTTAGAACCATTACTAAAATTATTCTAAGGTTTTTTTGGAGAATAAACCATGACTGAATCTTGCCCCAGTGCTATTTTAGACATTAGGTTCAGAAAATAAAATTTTCAAATGACTATATTATAGGCGATTATTAGTCAATGATCTCTGAACTCTTTCTAGCTGTAATCTTAATATACATAATTCTGTATGGATTCTGTAACATATATTCCATCCTCTAGGTGTGGTCTCTCTTACACTTCTTTTGAGAAATAGGTAATTTTGCATTCCACACAGGAGAGAGAAAGGTAACTGTAGAGATCATTTTTCAAAAAAACAGAATAAACAAGAAAAACAACAAAATTAGTATATAAATATATCCAAAATCTCATTGGATGAATTTACAAGGTATTAAGTATATCCTCAAATATAATAAACAGCACAAATTATAGATAAATTATCTAATTTCTAATTCACTATTATATACCCTTGTAATAAAAAATGATTGAAAACACCACATACAGATGTTTTATGTTACAGATATATATTTTCACATATACAGTATGTAAAATTATGCACCTACCTGTAAACATGCATACATTTTCACCACCCTGTGTATTCAGGACCTAGATAACCTTGGCTCAAATAGTGGTGGTTCTTCTAATAACATAATACCTTGTTTCTCGAATTATCTTTCATTTGTAAAATAGGATGTTCTAAGTGACTTTATTTGTAAAGTGATGTTGCTATTTGTAAAATAGCCTAAAATAGACTTTATGGTTATTATGAATGACTTCTCATGTCACTGGGGTAATCTTGCTTCACACCTGTTGTCAAAGGGTCCTGTCTGGTTTACCATATTTAAACCAGGATTTTAAAAATAAAACTACTATTAATATTTGTGAAAAAACAATCTAGGCTGGTGTTATGAACTGAGTATTTGTGACCACCTACAAATTTACATTTTGAAATCCTAGTTCCTATTGTAAAGGTATTAGGAAGAAGGAACTCTTGGAAGTAGTTTTAGAAGAGATTATGGAGGTGTAGTCCCCATGATGTGATTAGAATCTTTATAGGAAGAGAAAAAGCATAAATCTTCTCTCTCTACCATGTGAGCATATAGCAAGAAGATACAAGAGCTAATTGATTGGCATTAAGATCTCAGCTTTCAGAAATTCTAAGAAATGAACATCTTTAAGCCACTTAGTTTATGGCACTTTGCAGTTTTGACTTGAGTTTACTGAAAAATGATTTTTATGACATTTCCCTTGTACCTGCAGGTTCTGCACAGGCTCATCTAGGGATCTGTTCAACACAAGTGCCAAGAACAGTTCTCACAAGGTTAAGTGTGATGATGGCCCACAATAACGGTCTCTCTTTTCCTCACCTCTAAGTTCTCATTGCCTTAAAAGACACCAAGGAGGACATATCTAATCAAATACCTTTAGGTATGTACTGCCTCTGGTCTACAAAATTGATAGGCAGATATTTTACACTTCTGTAGATAGTTGTCCTGCAACTCACGCACAAATTTCTAGACATGTCAGGTAGCCAGTCTGTCTGTTGTTAGTGTTCAGTGAGAATAGGTGAAATTATTTATTAATCAAGATAGGTGTAGAAAAATAGGCTTAATATCAATGTAGAAACACTTGAAATTCAGTTTAAATCAAACTGAATAGAAGAAATTCATATCAATATGCTTTCTATAGGGGTTTGTCATTTATTATATAATGTAAATCTTCACTCCTTTTATTGTTTGATTACATTTTAAGACAATGCATCTGATATCAATAAGTTAAACATATATAATGAAAAATTAATGATTCAATTTCTTTGTAGTAAGAAAGATGGTGGTGAATATAAAACTAAAAACATGTGTCTATCTTCTGCCTTAGAATTGATAATGCATCAAGAAATATGAAAAAAAAATTATTGAGTGTGCATTAACATTTGTGTAAATGTTACCATTTACATTTAAGACTATGGCCAAAGACCACATTTTATTTGTACAAACACAATAGATGCATTCATGCATTACTATTGATACAAGATATTTTAAGAGATGAATTTTTTTCTGAATTAAGTTAAAATTTTTTCAATGTATGCTGTTTGTACTGAAGGTAAAGCAATAGTAGTTATGAATGGACTCCATTCCTAGAAAATATTTTTTCTGTTCACTTGGGCAAGGGCAGAATGGGTACCTCCATGGCTCTTCAACTATCCTCTTGAAGCATGTGCCCAAAATATGTCATTTGTTTTATGCTACTCCCTGCCAGATTGTATATAGCTCACATTTCATTCAATCATGGTATTAAAAATGAATTTCAAAAATGTAATGTAATGGTTAAAATATTGATATCACTGTAAATTCACTTAATTAATTAAACATTGAAAAAAATTGTTTCTAAAGCATTAACACAGAGATCCAAGATGGTGGACTAGAGGGTGACTGCATCTCTTGTTGCTCCAGAACCCAGGATTCAAGAAGGGGAGGTTTTGAGAGACTCGGACTAACATAGAGCCATGGGGTGAGTCTCTTCCATGGGTGAAGCTCGGCCTGGGCAGCAGGTCTGGACAGGGGCAGCATCTTGGAGCAGGACAGGGCAGCAAGAGTCTTCCCCAAGCAGTCCTGCTTTCTCTGGCTGCAGGCTCGATCCACAGCCAGCTACTAGGAGGAGGCCGCCCAGTGAGAGCTTTTCCGCACAGAAGCAACCCCAAGCCCTGACCCTAGCAGGGGGCTACGGCCCATAGGTGGCTTCTCGAAGCAGGGCAGGCCAGCCAAAGACTTCCCCAAGCAGCCCTGCTCTCTCTGGTGGCAGGTTCAATCCACAGCCAGCTTCTAGGAGCAGGCTGCCCAGTGAGAGCTTTACTGCACAGAGCCAACCCCAAGCCACGAACCAGCAGTGGACCCTGACCTGCAGGCGACTTCTGGGACCAGGGAAGGGCAGACAGAGACTTCCCCAAGCAGCCCTGCTCCCTCCAGCAGCAGGCGAGGTCCACAGCCAGTTTCTTGGAGCAGGCCTGCCCAGTGAAAGCTTTTCCGCACAGAGCCAACCCCAAGTCCTGAACCCAGCAGTGGGCCCTGGCCTGCAGGTGGCTTTGGGGACCAAGGCAAGACAGGGAGAGGCTTTCCCCTAGCAGTCTGGTTCCCTCAGGTGGGGGAAGGCTCTGTCTATAGCCAGTTTCTAGGAGCAGGACTGCCCAGTGAGAGGATTTCCACACAGAACCAGCCCCCAGCCCTGGACCCAGTAGCAGGTTAAGGGCAACTTGCTTCGGAAGCACTGCATTATCAAGTTCCTCCAAGACTGCAGGCTACTGAAGGCTGGGTGGTGATATACTGGAAATCTACAGGGACACTATAAGCCAAAGAGGATATCTGCAATATCTCAGAGTCCCACTGATATCTGACCAATATGAGAAAACAAAGGAAGAAAATGTCCCAAACAAACCTAGATACTATATCAATAAAACCAATGATAGCACAGCAGAAGAAATGTCAGAAAGGGAGTTCAGAATGTACATAATTAAAACAATCAGGGAAGCAAAGGAGGAGATGAAAGAGCAAATGCAGGCATTGAAGGAAGAGATGAAAGAGCAAATGCAGGCATTAACTGATCACACCAATCAACAGCTAAAAGAGCAAATACGGGAAGCAAAAGTTCATTACAATAAAGAGTTAGAGATACTGAAAAAAAAAAAAAACAGAAATCCTTGAAAAGAAGGAAACAATAAAACAAGTTAAAAATTCCATGAAAGCATAACTAATAAGATAGAACACCTGGAAGACAGAACCTCGGACATTGAAAAAAATTATTTAATCTTGAAAACGAAGTTGACCAAACAGAGAAGATGGTAAGAAATCATGAACAGAATCTACAAGAATTATGGGATATCGTGAAAAGGCCAAATTTAAGAATTATTGGGATTGAGGAAGGCTTAGAGAAACAAACCAAAGGAATGAGCAATCTATTCAATGAAATAATATCAGAAAATTTCCCAGATCTGAACAATGAAATGGAAAACCAGGTACAAGAGGCTTATAGGACTACAAATATACAAAATTACAACAAACCCACGCCAAGGCACATTATTAAGAAAATACCTAACATACAAAATAAAGACAGAATTTTAAAGGCCGAGAGAAAAGAATCAAATTACATTCAGGGGGAAACCAATAAGAATATCAGCAGATTTTTCAATCCATACCCTAAAGCTAGAAGGACATGGAACAACATTTACCAAGCCGTGAAAGAAAATGGATGCCAAGCAAGAATCTTATACCCAGCAAAACTTACTCTCAGATTTGACCATGATATAAAATCCTTTCATGATAAACAAAGCTATAAGAATTTACAAAAAGAAAGCTGGCATTACAGAACACTCTCAACAGAATATTCCATGAAGAAGAGATGAAAAACAATGATGCAAATCAGCAACACGAGGAACTAGCCTAAAGGAATAGTCAAATAAAGGAGAAACCAAATCATGTCAAAAAACAAAAATGAGTCAAATGAATGGGAATACAAACCATATCACAAAAATAACCCTGAATGTTAATGGCCTGAACTCATCATCAAAAGACATAGACTGGCAGATTGGATTAAAAAGAAAAATCCAACAATATGCTGCCTGCAAGAGACTCATCTCATAGAAAGAGATACCCACAGACTAAAGATGAAAGGATGGGGAAAAAACATACCATGCACATGGACACAGCAAAAAAGCTGGAGTATCCATCCTCACTTCAGATAATGTGGACTTCAAGCCAAAGTTAGTCAGAAGGGATAAAGAAGGACATTACATGCTGCTTAAGGGAAGCATAAACCAGCAAGACATAACATCATAAATATCTATGCCCTGAACATTGGCTCATCCATGTACATCAAAAAAAAATCCTTCTCAATTCCAGAAATAAAATAGACCACAACACAATAATACTAGGTGATTTTAACACACCTCTCTCACCACTGGAGAGATCTTCCAAACAAAAATTGAATAAAGAAACCATAGATCTCAAGAACACAATCAACAATTTAGACTTAATGGACATATATAGAATATACCATCCAACAAAGAACGAATACACTTTCTTCTCAGCAGCACATGGATCCTTCTCTAAAATAGACCATATTTTATGCCACAAAGCTACTGTTAGCAAATACAAGAAGATAGAGATACTGCCTTATATTCTATCAGATCATAATGGATTGAAATAATAAATAAATGACAGAATAAACAACAGAAACTTCTCCAGTACCTGTAGATTAAATAATATGCTATTATATGATCAATGGATAACAGAAGACATCAGGAGGAAAATAAAACATTCTTAGAAGTAAACAAGAACAAAGACACATCATACCAAAATCTCTGGGACACTATGAAAGCAGTACTTAGAGGAAGATTTATTTCATGGGGCGCATTCAACAAAAGAAGTAAAAATCAACAAATAAATGACTTAACACTACAGCTCAAAGCCCTAGGAAAAGAAGAGCAGACCAACACCAAAAGTAGTAGAAGACAGGAAATAGTTAAAATCAGAGCAGAAATCAACAAAATTGAAACAAAAGAAACAATCGGAAAAATTGACAAAATAAAGAGTTGCTTCTTTGAAAAAATAAACAAAATTGATAAACCCTTAGCCACACTAACAAAGAGAAAGAGGGAAAAAACTCAAATTACTAAAATTTGGATGAACAGGGAAATATCAAAACAGACACAAGTGAAATACAAAACATAATTAGAAGCTATTTTGAAAATCTATATTTCAACAAAACAGAAAACCTCGAAGACATCAAAAAGTTTTTAAGGACATGTGAATTACCTAAACTGAACCACTAGGACATATGCAACTTAAATAAATCAATTTCAAGCAATGAAATAGAAGAGGTCATCAAAAGCCTACCGACAAATAAAAGTCCAGGACCAGATAGGTTCTCAGTCGAGTTCTACAAAACCTTTAAAGAAGAGCTCATTCCAATACTCCTCAAAGTATTCCATGAAATAGAAGAGGAAGGAACCCTCCCAAACTCATTCTATGAAGCCAATATCACCCTGATACCTAAATCAGAAAGAGACACATCGAGGAAAGAAAATTTCAGACCAATATCCTTAATGAACATCGACACAAAAATTCTAAACAGAATCTTAGCAAATCACATAAAAAATGTATTAAAAAGATAGTGCACCATGATCAAGTGGGTTTTATCCCAGGGATGCAAGGTTGGTTCAACATCCGGAAATCAATAAATGTCATTCACCATATCAACAGACTTAAAGTTAAGAATCACATGATTATTTCGATAGATGCAGGAAAAGCATTCAATAAAATACAACATCCCTTCATGCTCAAAACACTAGAAAAAACAGGGATAGTGGGAACATTCCTTAACATTGTAAAGGCCATCTATGCTAAGCCCATGGCCAATATCATTCTAAATGGTGAAAAACTGAAAGCATTCCCCCTAAAAACTGGAACAAAGCAGGGATGCCCTCTTTCACCACTTCTATTCAACATCATCCTTGAAACTCTAGCCAGAGCAATTAAACAAACCAAAGAAATTAAAGAGATACGAAGAGGAAAAGCAGAACTCAAACTCTCCCTGTTCGCTGATGACATGATTATATATTTAGAGGAACCTGGAAATTCCACCAGAAAACTTTTAGAACTCATAAGTGAATTCAGTAAAGTAGCAGGTTACAAGATCAATGCTCATAAATCCAATGCATTTTTATACATAAGTGATGAATCTTCAGAAAGAGAAGTTAGGAAAACTACCCCATTCACAATAGCCTCAAAAAAAATAAAATACTTGGGAATCAATCTCACAGAAGAGGTGAAAGACCTCTACAATGAGAACTACAGAACACTAAAGAAAGAAAGAAAACCTTAGCAGATGGAAAGATCTCCCATGTTCTTGGATAGGAAGAATTAATATTGTCAAAATGACCACACTACCAAAAGTGCTATACAGATTCAATGCAATTCCAATTAAAATCCCAATGATGTACCTTGCAGAAATAGAGCAAGCAATTATGAAATTCATCTGGAAGAATAAAAAACCTAGAATAGCTAAAGCAATCCTCAGTAGCAAGAGCGAATCAGGGGGTATTGCAATACCAGATCTTCAACTCTACTACAAAGCAATAGTAACGAAAACGGCATGGTATTGGTACCAAAATAGACAGGTAGATCAATGGTACAGAATAGAGGACATGGACATAAACCCAAATAAATACAATTTTCTAATACTAGACAAAGGGGCCAAAAATATGCAATGGAGGAAAGATAGCCTCTTCAACTAATGGTGCTGGGAAAACTGAAAATCCACTATGCAACAGAATGAAATTAAACCTCTATCTCTCACCCTACACAAAACTCAACTCAAAATGGATCAAGGACCTCGGAATCAGACCAGAGACCCTGCATCTTATAGAAGAAAAAGTAGGTCCAAATCTTCAACTTGTTGGCTTAGGATCAGACTTCCTTAACAGGACTCCCATAGCACAAGAAATAAAAGCAAGAATCAACAATGGGATAGATTCAAACTAAAAAGCTTTCTCTCAGCAAAGGAAACTATCAGTAATGTGAAGAGAGAGCCTACAGAGTGGAAGAAAATCTTTGCCACTCATACTTCAGATAGAGCGCTAATTTCCAGAATCTATAAAGTACTCAAAAAAATCTACACCAAGAATACAAATAATCCCATCAACAAATTGGCTAAGGAAATGAACAGACACTTCACAGAAGATGTACAAGCAATCAACAGATATATGAAAAAATGTTCAGCATCTCTAGCAATAAGAGAAATGCAAATCAAAACTACCCTAAGATTCCATCTCACCCCAATTAGAATGGCAATTATCAAGAACACAAGCAACAATAGGTGTTGGCGAGGATGTGGGGAAAAAGGTACACTCATACATTGCTGTTGGGGTTGCAAATTAGTGCAGCCACTCTGGAATGCTGTATGGAGATTCCTCAGAAAACTTGGACCGGAACCACCATTTGACCCAGCTATCCCACTCCTTGGCCTATACCCAAAGGACTTACAATCAGCATACTACAGAGATACAGCCACATCAATGTTCATAGCTACTCAATTCACAATAGCCAGATTGTGGAACCAACCTAGATGTCCTTCAATTGATGAATGGATAAAGAAACTGTGGCATATATATACAATGGAATATTACTCTGCCATAAAGAATGATAAAATTATGGCATTTGCAGACAAATGAATGAAATTGGAGAATATCATGCTAAGTGAGATAAGCCAATCTCAAAATACCAAAGGAAGAATGGTCTCGCTGATAAGTGGATGATGACACATAATGGGAGGTGGAGGGGTCAATGTTAGGGTTAGGGTTAGATTTAGGGTTAGGGTTAAGGAGGGTGGCAAGAATGGAGAAGGAAGGACTGTATAGAGGGAAAAGAGGGGTGGGAGGGTTAGGGGGGAAGGGAAAAATAACAGAATGAATCAAACCTTACCCTATGTAAATTTATGATCACACAAATGGTATGCCTTTACTCCATGTACAGAGAAACAACATGTATCCCATTTGTTTACAATTAAAAAAATGTTAACACAATTACAAATAAATGTGGGTCATAATATTGGTATTGATCCAAACAATATTTTGCCTGAACTAATAAATACTAGGGATGAGATTGTTGAATGATATGGTGATTCTATTTTTCAATTTTTAAAATATTACTATATAACTTCTCATAGTGATTGTGCTAATTTATATCTCTAAAAAGAGTGTAAAATGGTACTCTATTTTCACATCCTTGACAATATTTGTTATATTTTATTTTTTTTTATAATAGCAATTTTAGAAAGAATAAAGTGACCTCTCACTGTGGTATTAAATTGCTGTTCTCTGATGATTAATGACACTGAGCATTTTCTCTGATATGTGTTGTTCATTTGTGTCTACTTTTGAGGAAGTGCTAGTAAGGAATTTTTACCCATCTTTAAGTTGAGTTATTTGGGGGGGGGATTACTATTGAGATTTTTCTGAAGAGATACCTTACTACTGACATGATAGAAATACAAAAGAACACTAGAGATTATTATGAAAATCTGTATGTCTCAAAATTTGATAATTAGGATAAATGGACAAATTATTGGACACATCTTCCCAACTGAGATTAATCACAAATTAACAGAAAACGAACAGATCAATAATGAGTAATGATGCAGTTTACTTTATCAAAGAATACAAACCAAATAGGTAATAGTCTGCATGCAAATACAAGTGAGAACCTTTCTGTAACCTGACTGTGAACAATGTTCAACAATGTTGGCTGGATACTATTGGTGTATTAGTCTTTTCACCAAGTGCTCCTAACAGGAGGAAGAACCAGGGTGTGTGTGTGCCAGGAGGCAGGAAAAAATAAGAGGACTTAGAAAAGCCAAAGAAGAGGGGGAGATTGAGAAGAGTAGATAAAAAATAAAGGCAAATGAGAAAAAAAGTAGGAAAAGAGGTAAAAAATAAAATTAATGGAAGAAAGCACATTTAATGGTTAAGTCAAGAAAAATAAATTATTAAATTTTCAAATTTATTATGGAGGCTGAAATAGCATGCATTGGGAAAGAGGTTATATTATAAGGCCATGGGACAATACCACTAACACATCAATTAATCTTCACTCAAAATAGAGGAAATGAGGCCTGATTTTTTTAGAGGATAAGACTACTTAAATATTAATGAAGAAAATTTGGTACATCTTATGCCTATCATATGTATTATTTAAAAATTTTAAAAGCAGTTGTTTTCAAAAAACACACTTGGGTTATGGTTAACAGAGTAATGTATTTCTCCAAAACATAAAAAGTGAAGCTTTGTAAACTGAGTACCTTTGTCCTGTTTCTAGCTCACCCTCAGTATATCAAGTATATGAGTGTATACATTATTGGGGAACTAGATATATATCTTCTCAGTAGTTTAATAACATGATTTTTTTGTAAGTAATTGATTTATTCAGCACAGCTTAGGAAAGTATATACTGAGATTCATTTCCTCATAAAATTTAAAAATCAATAATTACTTCACAATATTATGAGAATTAAAAATAAACCAGGTTAGTTCTTTGTTGAACACTTAGGTTATGTCAGTTGAATATCAGCTACATAATTGAATAAGCATTATATGGAATTATAAAAACTTTAGATCAAAATTAATTAGATTAAATTAAAAATTTTATTTACACAAAAATTTGATGCATATTGATAAGATATCATGTGATACTTCATTATAAAATAGTGTGCACTCTTCAAAGGATACTAAGCATTTCTTTGTGGTGGAAACATTCAAAATTCCTTTTTCCAGGTCTCTTAAAGTACATGGCACATTATTTTCATCTATATTCACCAACACTAGACAAAACAAATCACTTGCAACCAAATTCTGTAGTTTCATATTTGAAAGCACTACTGACAAAAGCTTTATTTTTTAGTCAAGACCCACAGTCCTGGGAGGTGTCATTATAGAAATTTTAGCCTGTCTTTGTAAAAAAGAAAAGGGTTGTGGCTGAACTCTGACCATAGAAAACCCTCATTGATCCATGGGAGCATGGGCCAGAAGGAAAGGTAGGGACAATCTCAGGTCATTATTATTTAAGAAGAATGTTGTATTAATTTCAACCTCAACACTCCAGCATTTTGCAACAACAAAAGATTCATTTATGACCCACTTTCCCTCCTCCTGGCCATTCTCTAAGAAAAATATTTAACCAGCTGATATCTTATCAGAATGATAGGCCAAGCTACCATGCCTGTAATGGAGGCTGAGGCAGGAGGGTGGCCAGTTCGAAGACTGCCTCAGCTAATTAGCCAGAACCTGTATCTAAGTAAAAGTAAAAAATAAGACTGGGGATATGACTCAATTTTTAAGCATCCCTGTGTTCAGTATCAAAAAAAAAAAAAAAGGAAAGAAAATTAATCAAATTATCAGTCCTCCAGATGGTACTGATTTCAGCAATTCAGATCAGGATCCATGACACTGAGTTTAGCTTTCAGAAAGTCACTACAGTTGAACACCCCAATATTTCCTCCTGCACAAATACCTCCTGCCCTGGTTTTGATTCTTCTCCATGAAATGCCTAAGTGTGCTAACAATGCTCCTGTGAAATGAGGCAAACCCTTGACAACTACAAAATTCAAAGTGGAAAAGGCTGGCATCCAGCAAATTTGGATTCAAAGGCCTGGAGATTCCAGGCCCCAGTAGGAGACTGTACTTGCTTTTTCTCCCATGAGTCCTTTCGGGCCTTGGGTTCCAAGGGTCCCACTTAGGGACTGCTCTGACATCCTGACTGCTCACTGGGTAACTCTCGATGTCACAGACAGGAGGACCAACAACACTCTGATTTCACTATACTTGGGCGAGTGGAGGAACTTCAGGTCCAGGCCAACCCAGAGGAAGTTTCAAGAAAAGTCAAACTCAGCTGTGCTGGGCCTCAGGACCATGTTCTTGGCAACCTGACCACAACTTTTTCATCCACTGGAAGAGGAGGTCTTTTCTGTTGCTGCAAGTGGTCATTTGGGCTATGTGTGATTCCACATCTTCCAGGGCCTTGGATCCTGCTGCATCCCACTGGGCAGCACCTCCTGCCAGGGTCTGGAAGATTCATCAACCAGGGATTACTGCACCAGGTGCACTGGGCACCATAACACCCCCAGCTGGCACCTGGTCTCTGCAGGTCCAGTGGATCCAGGAGAGCCTGTAGGTAGTGGGAGGGCAAGAGGAACACCTATCTTGGATACTGGACTCAAGGTGCCCTCCCACTTCTCTCCAGCAGGCCCAGGCTCACTGATATTTTGTCCAATCTGGAAATGGCCCAGTGCTCCACCAGTGATGAGGAATGGCAGCTCTTGACAACTGAAAGCGGTGGATCATGCAAGGTTGTTTGGTGGGTTATGGGAAGCTTGAGCTTGAAAACTCACAACTTACTCTGGTAGGGTGCCCTTCCATCCAGAGGAAGCCAATGCTCATAACATCTGGAACCTCCCAAGAGTGAATGCTAAGGAGATCTCTTGGTCGGTAAGGTGTCTTTTTTGAATTGAACTGGTCAAGGGTGAACACATATTACACTGTGGAACCAGTAGGAGGCCTACTATTGCCCCCAGAACAGCTAAGCAATAAAGACACACTCAAAAAATTGGAGACTCTTGATACCAAAATTCAAAGAAAGCAGCCCAAACATGAATAAAACCAGATTTTGTGAGCACACACCTGGGTTTTCTAGCTTCCATACCTAGGGAAGAGACTGCATACACAGGTACCAGTCCCTCCTAGTCAACCCTGCTGACATCCTCAGCCAGATGCTGGGTGGTGCCCATGCTGTGTTTTCTTTGGATGTCCTCTCCAATGTTCTCAAAGGTCTTGGAGAAAGGCACACAGCCCATGATTCCAAAGCTGCCACCACCTGCAGATGCTGCTCAGTCAGGAAACTTGCTCCCCAGCAGTTCCTCTTCTGTCTGGCCAGGCCCATGTTGGGCCGCGGACAGCTCTCTGACAGCTCTGGGGTGGGGCCTGGGCGGAGGGATTCCTGCTATTGCAAGAACTCCTAGCTCTCAATGCAACACCGCCCGCCCTCATCAGAACAAGACTAGACCCAAAGTTAGCTCACACCTTCACTGCAGGGGAGGACAGAGTGTCCTGTCCCAGGCCCAGAGAGCAAGACTGTGGCAATGCCATTTCCACTTGCTAGCTGGCTGTACACCTGCAGGACCAGTCCTGAACTGGCTCACTGGCTATCACCTGTTGTTTCTGTCTTCAGAGGCTCAGAGACGGCTTGCCACATCACCCTCCGCTCCCACCCATTGCCCTGCTCTACACTTGGTGATCCCTGGGTGCTCCTTTTGGGACCAGGCCTAGGGCCCACCTTTCCAGAAAAGAAGTTCCTCCTGAGGAGACCCAGGCAGCATGTCCCTGTACCAGAGGTGCAGGTGCCACCAGCAAAACACCATGTGTGTCACCTTAGCTCCCACCTACTCCTTGTCCCACAAGCTGCCCTCTACCACCTAGCCAGAGGCTGTTCAACCATCCCACCATCCCCCCGACCTCCAGTGGACTTCAGCCCACCTGTGCAGTCATCCTGGTCACCTTTGGTGGGGGATGGAAGTGCTGCACCGACCCAAGGAAAGGGATCTCTGCCATTGCATAGTTGCGGACCCAACATCTATAATGCTTCACAGATGATCAGGAAACTTCACTGGGTCAGCTGATAAACCAGCAGGATCTGAATCCACAGCCCCAGTGCCAGTGCTCCACAGTTCCCCAAGGACCCATGCATGCACCAGGCACGCAGTTCCCTCCTGCATCTGGTGTGTGCACATAGACCTTGCACGTGCCAGTATCCCTTTCTGTCGCTATCCTGCCTCTTGCCCTGTGTTGACGGTTTTCTGCGCATGCTCATGGTTCTCCACTCATACGTTACAAAACTGCCGTTCATCTGAAGCTGCATTGACAGTTGAAGAAGTACCCTTTGTGCTCGCCTCTGGAATTCCTGATCCCTCCTTCTTTAAATGCTGCTATGGGTATTTTCCATGGAAAACTTTGTCCCTCACTCCTGCCCAGGGCTCTAGGGTCCACGGACCTGACAGAAGCGTCCAACAAGAAGCCCAATCATAGCACCCACCAACTTCCCTATTCTGGTTGGCCACTCTGGGCTGCCCTGTCCCATGGGACCACTGGGCAGGTCTTTCTGCCTCCATCCAGCAACTGTGTAATGGCAGTTGAGAGAGGTTCCTACTTGGTGCTTGTCCAGGGTCCTGGAGACCCTTCATTCCTTTCTTGGAGACCTGGACATTACTTCCATCCTCCACATGCTTGGTCTCCTGAAGAAGGTTATGCTGTCAGCTCACTTTTCACCAATTCCTGCAGCCCAGACCACCGACTCAGCATACAGATGCCTCCTATGGCACAGGAGTAGGAAGGCACTCCTTTGTCAGTTTGTAGCATCATGGCCTACCCAAGAACCCTGCCCAGGGAAGACTATGCTCAGTGCCCCTGGAGACAGCAAGAATTGACTGAGCAAGTGAAAGACCCTGCAGACAAAGGACATCAGAGGGAAAGCCCTCATGTCACTGAAGTATCACAATCTGCCCTTAGGACCCTGGTGTCCCACAGTCACTTGCCTTCCTTTGTGCCCAGGCCTGGGGGTCCTCAGGGAAACCTCCACATCCAGATCTCCCAAGACAGAGCTGAGATCTCCCAGGCCTCCTGTGTGAGCTCCTGCTCCAAGAGAAATGCCATCAGCTGCTCCTATAACTCCACTGGAGTTCTCCCAGCCCTGAAGAGGAGGGCTCCAGACCCATCCACCTGGGAGCTGCCCCTGGGATGCTCTTCATTCCCACGAATTTCTCTGAAGAAGGCCCAGTGTGAGAAGGTGGCAGAAGGCATGGTAGGACAACCATTGCCAAGGAAGAAGTGCTCATCCACAGGAGACACTAATAGGCTAGGAAAATGAAAGTTTCCTCTGCTACCATGTCTCTGAGGGGAACCTCTGAGGCTGCCACCACCTCCAGACCTGGCCTATCCAGCCACTGCTGAGAACCTAGATGGGGAGAAGGAGAAAGCTCTGCAGCACATCAACTACCTTCTGATGGGTGAGACCCAGACCATCTGGGACAGCTGTACCATGCCCCCAAAAGTCCATGACTGGGGCCCCTTGCATGGGGAGGGTCCAAGCCTCTGGCATCACTGGGTCTCAGGCAGATCATTCCCCACCCCAGTCCTGCAACCATGACAGCCTCTACTCCAATGTGGATGGGCTCTGCCCTCTTCTCCCAGAGACACCCTCTCACCTCCATCCTTAGTGTCCCATTCTTCCCCAGCCTGACAATTGCTGCTTTGGCCTTTTCTCCCACATCTTCTCCCAGCACAAAGGGAAGCCTGGGTTCACAATCAGTGACACCCTTTGGGGTCAACCTCATGAAAACTATTATACCTTCACAGTACACCCCCATCTGGGTCCTCCATCTAGCTTGGGTAGGCGCTCCCTACCCTCTCACCAGGGCCCAAAGCCCAACAGTACATATAGGGCCTCACCTGTAGACAGCTCCAGCTGGCCAGCTCAAAGGGTGTGGCAACAACCTCCACATGGAAAGCAACCTCTCATCCCTGCAGCCACTATCCAACCAAACCCTGAGGTTCCTGATGGAAAGAATCCCAGAGTCCCAAAATTTGCCAGCTGTCAGCAATTTGGACACCTAGGTGCTGCAGGTCCAGGTGCAGCCCAAATCTCACCTTTGCCTGCAAGCCCCGCCACCTTGGGCAGCCCAAACCACTTAACCCTTAGGGCTGACAAATAGAAATTCTTCTGTGGGTGCCCATGCCAGCATCCAGACTCATTCTCCAGGGAGGCAGGCCACAAGGCCCACTGGTACATCTAGTGCACCTGCCTCTGCCCTTATAGCTGCCACCCAGAGGCTAGGGCCTATGGCCAGTGTTTGTCCCAAGAACAGGAAGCCCCAGTCAACATGAGACAACAAAGGTTCTTCCCCTTTGAGACTCCCAGTGTCAGTGGCCTCAAAGGGAAATGGGAGGACAGATTTGTCTCCAGGTCTGATACCTCCCATGGCAGTAATGACCATCTACTCAAAAAATAGAGGGCCCCCCAAAACTAGAGAGAACCATGGACAAGGTTGGGAAGAACAACAGTATTCCCAGCCAGAGTACCACCATGGTGCCCAAGAAAGAAAAGACAAAGAGCAAACAGGGTCAAGCAAAAACACTGATACAACTACCCTGAGTGTCATCCCCCAAAACCTGCCCACCCAGAAATTCCTAAGTTCACTTTAGGGAAACAGCATCACCTCCAGAAAGGCTACCTTTAGTTGCTTGTCTCTCCCTGTGACTTCAATGGGATCTAGGAGCCCAGACTTGCTCCCAGATCTCATATCAGCCTTTGGGATCATATGCATCTCCCCACAAAAGAGGTGGGAGCACAAGCTTGCATGGGGCAAGCTTGAGACAGAACACCTACCTACAGTGCCCCTAGGCAGAGCACCACAATGGGGACCAAGGAACACAAGGCAAAGTGCAAACCAGATAAGCAACCAGTATTTCTACAGTTACTGCCATCCCCCAAAGGCTTCCCATGTAGAAACCCTTAAGCTCTCCTGGGGGTATCAGCACCACACCTCGAAAAGCTACCTCTACTTGCAGGTATGTCCCTGTGTCATCAATGAAATCTGAGGGCTCAGACTAGCTCCAGGATCTCATATTTGCCTTTGGGGCCATGTGCATCTCCTCTCAGAGAAGAGGAACAAGATGCACAAGACAGCACTAAGGGGTCACCTGGGGCCTCAATACCTACAGTCCCACTAACCAGACCATTCCCTGATGACCACCTTACATGACACAAGGAAAAACTCTGTTCTTGGAGACATAAGGGCCACTTTTTAAGTGTGAAACATCCCCCCCCTTGCAGAAACCTCGGGGTGACAACACCACCATGAGAAAAGCTGCCTCTATCTCCACATGAGTCCTGGCCTCTCACCCTGGCAGCTCTGCTTCTCATGGGTGCACAGTGAAGAGGAACCTGACCTTTAAGAACCATCCTCATCTGTCCAGGGCTCTCATGGGCCCAGGAGCACTGGGACAGCCACCAGATCTTCCTCCACCAGGTAAGGACACCCTCCTGTGGGGTCCAGGAGGAAAATGGTGCCCTAAGCCAACATCCACCTTCTCCCCTGCAGGACTTGGTGTGAGCTCTGTTTAGATGCATACCACAGGTCTTGCCCTGACTTCTGTGATCCTGGGGCATATGGGGGGCTCAGAGACATAGCACCCCACTCCCATCCACTTTATCAGCAGCTTTGCCCTCAAAGCCGGCTAGGAGGAGGCTGGGGTATTATTTGGGCTCACTGGTTGTGGTCCTCACAACTGCAGACACAGGCTCTCAGCCTGCTCTCTGGTTTCCTTGTGGTTTGGAACTCGTTGGAGTTCTTTGGGCTTTGGCTATTTGCTTGATCTGGGAAAGTGAAAGTTGTCAGATTTGGGGTACCAGAGAGTGAGAAGAAATGGAAGGCACACAGAGGAAGCAGACTATTGGGGAGATCTCTGTTGTTCTTATTAACTGTTGTCAATGTTGAACCCACACTATCAGGAAGTTCCCTGGGGAGAATTTTGATGACTGTTCTTCTTTTTTTTTTTTTTTTTTTTTTTTTTTTTATTTATTTTTTTTTTTTTTTTACGTTTACATAGGGTAATGATGTTTATTATATTTTTCCCCTCCCCCCCACCCCTCCCACCCCTCCCACCCCTCCCACCCCTCTTTTCCCTCTACACAGTCCTTCTTTCCTTCATTCTTACTGCTCTCCTTAGCCTAACTCTAAACCTAACCCTAAACCTAATGCTAGCCCCTCCCACCCCCATTATATGTCCTCATCCGCTTATCAGCGAGATCATTTGTCCTTTAGTTTTTTGAGATTGGCTTATCTCACTTAGCATGATATTCTCCAATTTCGACCATTTGCCTACAAATGCCATAATTTTATCATTCTTCATTGCGGAGTAATATTCCATTGTATAAATATGCCACAGTTTCTTTATCCATTCATCAACTGAAGGGCATCTAGGTTGGTTCCACAATCTGGCTATGGTGAATTGAGCAGCAATGAACATTGATGTGGCTGTATCTCTGTAGTATGCTGATTTTAAGTCCTTTGGGTATAGGCCAAGGAGTGGGATAGCTGGGTCAAATGGTGTTTCCATTCCAAGCTTTCTGAGGAATCTCCACACTGCTTTCCAGAGTGGTTGCACTAATTTGCAACCCCACCAGCAATGTATGAGTGTTCCTTTTTCACCACATCCTCGCCAACACCTATTGTTGCTTGTATTCTTGATAATCGCCATTCTAATTGGGGTGAGATGAAATCTTAGGGTGGTTTTGATTTGCATTTCCCTTATTACTAGGGATGTTGAACATTTTTTCATATATCTGGTGATTACTTGTACATCTTCTTCTGAGAAGTGTCTGTTCATTTCCTTAGCCCATTTGTTGATTGGATTATTTGTATTCTTCGTGTAGAGTTTTTTGAGTTCTTTATAGATTCTGGAAATTAGCGCTCTATCTGAGGTATGGTTGGCAAAGATATTCTCCCACTCTGTAGGCTCTCTCTTCACATTTCTGATAGTTTCCTTTGCTGAGAGAAAGCTTTTTAGTTTGAATCTATCCCAGTTGTTGATTCTTGCTTTTATTTCTTGTGCTATGGGAGTCCTGTTAAGGAAATCTGATCCTGAGCCAACAAGTTGAAGATTTGGACCTACTTTTTCTTCTATAAGATGCAGGGTCTCTGGTCTGATTCCGAGGTCCTTGATCCATTTTGAGTTGAGTTTTGTGTAGGGTGAGAGATAGGGGTTTAGTTTCATTCTATTGCATATAGTTTTCCAGTTTTCCCAGCACCATTTGTTGAAGAGGCTATCTTTTCTCCATTGCATATTGTTGGAACCTTTGTCTAGTATGAGAAAATTGTATTTATTTGGGTTTGTGTCCATGTCCTCTATTCTGTACCATTGATCTACCTGTCTATTTTGGTACCAATACCATGCCGTTTTTGTTACTATTGCTTTGTAGTAGAGTTGAAGATCTGGTATTGCAATACCCCCTGCTTCGCTCTTGCTACTGAGGATTGCTTTAGCTATTCTAGGTTTTTTATTCTTCCAGATGAATTTCATAATTGCTTGCTCTATTTCTGCGAGGTACATCATTGGGATTTTAATTGGAATTGCATGAATCTGTATAGAACTTTAGGTAGTATAGCCATTTTGACGATATTAATTCTGCCTATCCAGGAACATGGGAGATCTTTCCATCTTCTAAGGTTTTCTTGAATTTCTTTCTTTAGTGTTCTGTAGTTCTCATTGTAGAGGTCTTTCACCTCTTTTGTGAGATTGATTCCCAAGTATTTTATTTTTTTCGATGCTATTGTGAATGGGGTAGTTTTCCTAATTTCTCTTTCTGAAGATTCATCACTTATGTATAAAAATGCATTGGATTTATGAGCATTGATCTTGTAACCTGCTACTTTACTGAATTCACTTATGAGTTCTAAAAGTTTTCTGGTGGAATTTCCAGGTTCCTCTAAATATATAATCATGTCATCAGCGAACAGGGATAGTTTGAGTTCTTCTTTTCCTATTCGTATCCCTTTAATTTCTTTGGTTTGTCTGATTGCTCTGGCTAGAGTCTCAAGGACGATGTTGAATAGAAGCGGTGAAAGAGGGCATCCCTGCCTTGTTCCAGTTTTTAGGGGGAACGCTTTCAGTTTTTCACCATTTAGAATGATATTAGCCACGGGCTTAGCGTAGATGGCCTTTATAATGTTTAGGAATGTTCCCATTACCCCAATTTTTTCTAGTGTTTTGAGCATGAAGGGATGCTGTATTTTATCAAATGCTTTTTCTGCATCTATTGAAATAATCATGTGATTCTTAACTTTAAGTCTGTTGATATGGTGAATGACATTTATTGATTTCCGAATGTTGAACCAACCTTGCATCCCTGGGATAAAACCCACTTGATCGTGGTGCACTATCTTTTTAATATATATTTGTATGCGATTTGCTAAAATTTTGTTGAGAATTTTTGCATCGATGTTCATTAAGGATATTGGTCTGAAATTTTCTTTCCTTGATGTGTCTCTGTCTGGTTTAGGTATCAGGGTGATATTGGCTTCATAGAACGAGTTTGGTAGGGTTCCCTCCTCTTCTATTTCATGGAATAGTTTGAGGAGTATTGGAATGAGCTCTTCTTTAAAGGTTTTGTAGAACTCGGCTGAGAACCCATCTGGTCCTGGACTTTTCTTTGTTGGTAGGCTTTTGATGACCTCTTCTATTTCATTGCTTGAAATTGGTTTATTTAAGTTGTGTATGTCCTCCTCGTTCAGTTTAGGTAGTTCATATGTCTCTAGAAATTTGTTGATGTCTTCAAGGTTTTCTGTTTTGTTGGAGTATAGATTTTCGAAATAGCTTCTAATTATGTTTTGTATTTCACTCGTGTCTGTTGTGATGTTTCCTTGTTCATTCCGAATTTTAGTAATTTGAGTTTTCTCCCTCTTTCTCTTTGTTAGTGTGGCTAAGGGTTTATCAATTTTATTTATTTTTTCAAAGAACCAACTATTTATTTTATTAATTTTTCCGATTGTTTCTTTTGTTTCGATTTCGTTGATTTCGGCTCTGATTTTAACTATTTCCTGTCTTCTACTACTTTTGGTATTGGTCTGCTCTTCTTTTTCTAGTGCTTTGAGCTGTAGTGTTAACTCGTTTATTTGTTGATTTCTACTTCTTTTTTTGAATGCACCCCATGAAATAAATCTTCCTCTAAGTACTGCTTTCATAGTGTCCCAGAGATTTTGATATGATGTGTCTTTGTTCTCGTTTACTTCTAAGAATTTTTTTATTTCCCTCCTGATGTCTTCTGTTATCCATTCATCATATAATAGTGTATTATTTAGTCTCCAGGTATTGGAGAAGTTTCTGTTTTTTATTCTGTCATTTATTTCTAATTTCAATCCATTATGATCTGATAGAGTACAAGGTAGTATCTCTATCTTCTTGTATTTACTAACAGTAGCTTTGTGGCATAAAATATGGTCTATTTTAGAGAAGGATCCATGTGCTGCTGAGAAGAAAGTGTATTCATTCTTTGTTGGATGGTATATTCTATATATGTCCGTTAAGTCTAAATTGCAGATTGTGTTGTTGAGATCTATAGTTTCTTTATTCAATTTTTGTTTGGACGATCTATCCAGTGGTGAGAGAGGTGTGTTAAAATCGCCTAGTATTATTGTGTTGTGGTCTATTTGATTTCTGGAATTGAGAAGGATTTGTTTGACGTACGTGGGTGAGCCAATGTTCGGGGCATAGATATTTATGATTGTTATGTCTTGCTGATTTATGCTTCCCTTAAGCAGCATGTAATGTCCTTCTTTATCCCTTCTGACTAGTTTTGGTTTGAAGTCCACATTATCTGAGATGAGGATGGATACTCCAGCTTTTTTGCTGTGTCCGTGTGCATGGTATGTTTTTCCCCATCCTTTCACCTTTAGTCTATGGGTGTCTCTTTCTATGAGATGTGTCTCTTGCAGGCAGCATATTGTTGGATTTTTCTTTTTAATCCAATCTGCCAGTCTGTGTCTTTTGATTGATGAATTCAGGCCATTAACATTCAGGGTTATTATTGTGATATGATTTGTATTCCCAGTCAATTGACTCATATTTGTTTTTGACATGATTTGGTTTCTCCTTTATTTGGCTATTCCTTTAGGCTAGCGCCTCCTGTTGCTGATTTGCATCGTTGTTTTCATCTCTTCCTCATGGAATATTTTGCTGAGAATGTTCTGTAATGCTGGCTTTCTTTTTGTAAATTCCTTTAGCTTTTGTTTATCATGGAAGGATCTTATTTCATCGTCAAATTTGAAGGTAAGTTTTGCTGGGTATAAGATTCTTGGTTGGCATCCATTTTCTTTCAGGGCTTGGTATATGTTGTTCCAGGCCCTTCTAGCTTTTAGGGTCTGGATTGAAAAATCTGCTGATATTCTTATTGGTTTCCCTCTGAATGTAATTTGATTCTTTTCTCTCGCGGCCTTTAAAATTCTGTCTTTATTTTGTATGTTAGGTATTTTCATAATAATGTGCCTTGGTGTGGGTCTGTTGTAATTTTGTATGTTTGGAGTTCTATAAGCCTCTTGTACTTGGTTCTCCATTTCGTTCTTCAGATTTGGGAAATTTTCTGTTATTATTTCATTGAATAGATTGTTCATTCCTTTGGTTTGTTTCTCTAAGCCTTCCTCAATCCCAATAATTCTCAAATTTGGCCTTTTCATGATATCCCATAGTTCTTGGAGATTCTGTTCATGATTTCTTACCATCTTCTCTGTTTGTTCCACTTTGTTTTCAAGGTTAAATATTTTGTCTTCAATGTCTGAGGTTCTGTCTTCCAGGTGTTCTATCCTATTGGTTATGCTTTCTATGGAGTTTTTAACTTGGTTTATTGTTTCCTTCATTTCAAGGATTTCAGTTTGGTTTTTTTTCAGTATCTCTAACTCTTTATTGAAATGATCTCTTGCTTCCCGTATTTGGTCTTTTAACTGTTGATTGGTGCGATCATTTAATGCCTGCATTTGCTCTTTCATCTCCTCCTTCAATGCCTGCATTTGCTCTTTCATCTCCTCATTAGTTTCCCTGATCATTTTAATTACGTACATTCTGAACTCCCTTTCTGACATTTCTTCTGCTCTGCTGTCATTGGGTTTTATTGATGTAGTATCTAGGTTTGTTTGGGACATTTTCTTCCCTTGTTTTCTCATAATGGTCAGTTGTCAATGGGACCCTGAGATATTGCAGTTTTCCACTATTGGCTTATAGTGTCCCACTAGATTTCCAGTGTATCACCTCCCAGCCTTCAGTAGCCTGATGTCTTGGAGGAATCTGATAAAGCAGCTCATTCGAAGAATACTGCCCCTAGCCCCCTACTGGTTCCACGTTTTGGAACTGGCTCTGTGCGGAAATGCTCTCACTGTGGGCCTGCACCGTGCAGCTGGCCGTGTGGGAAGAGCCCACTGCCGGAGTGTGGAAGACTACCTTGGGAAGACTCAAGCTGCCCTGCCCGGCTCTGCTAAGCCACCTCTATCTGGGCCTGCCACCCGGGCTGAGCTTTACCCAGTGGGCAGACTCACCCGTGGCTCCACTTCAGTCCGAGTCTCTCAATGCCTCCCCTTCTTAACTCCTGGGTTCTGGAGCGACCGGGGGTGCAGTCTCCCTCTAGGCCGCCATCTTGGATCGCCCCGTGAAGAGAGCCCGCAGCCGGAGTGGGCAGAGCTGCCTGAAGAGGTCTCCGGCTGCCCTGTCCTTATCCCTGAGGCTGACTGCAGATCGAGGCTCTCCGCTGGTTCTTTGCAGGAGTACACTGCACTGCAGCAGCTCCGGGACTCGGAGCGTGCTCTGTTCAGACAGGCTCTCACTAGCGGGCCAGTTCCATTCCGAGAACCTGGAGAAGCTGGCTGTGTGGGTGGGGCCCACCGCCGGAGTGCGCAGGACTGCCTGTGGATGACTCTAGCTGCCCTGCCCGGCTCCGATAAGCCACCTCTATCTGGGCCTGCCACCCGGGCCGAGCTTTACCCAGTGGGCAGACTCACCCGTGGCTCCACTTCAGTCCGAGTCTCTCAATGCCTCCCCTTCTTAACTCCTGGGTTCTGGAGCGACCGGGGGTGCAGTCTCCCTCTAGGCCGCCATCTTGGATCGCCCCGTGAAGAGAGCCCGCAGCCGGAGTGGGCAGAGCCGCCTGAAGAGGTCTCCGGCTGCCCTGACCTTATCCCTGAGACTGACTGCAGATCGAGCCTCTCCGCTGGTTCTTTGCAGGAGTACACTGCACTGCAGCAGCTCCGGGACTCGGAGCGTGCTCTGTTCAGACAGGCTCTCACTAGCGGGCCAGTTCCGTTCCGAGAACCTGGAGAAGCTGGCTGTGTGGGCGAGGCCGGAGTGCGCAGGACTGCCTGTGGATGACTCTAGCTGCCCTGCCCGGCTCCGATAAGCCACCTCTATCTGGGCCTGCCACCCGGGCCGAGCTTTACCTAGTGGGCAGACTCACCCGTGGCTCCACTTCAGTCCGAGTCTCTCAATGCCTCCCCTTCTTAACTCCTGGGTTCTGGAGCGACCGGGGGTGCAGTCTCCCTCTAGGCCGCCATCTTGGATCGCCCTGTGAAGAGAGCCCGCAGCCGGAGTGGGCAGAGCCGCCTGAAGAGGTCTCCGGCTGCCCTGACCTTATCCCTGAGGCTGACTGCAGATCGAGGCTCTCCGCTGGTTCTTTGCAGGAGTACACTGCACTGCAGGGGCTCCGGGACTCGGTGCGTGCTCTGTTCAGACAGGCTCTCACTAGCGGGCCAGTTCCGTTCCGAGAACCTGGAGAAGCTGGCTGTGTGGGCGGGGCCAGAGTGCGCAGGACTGCCTGTGGATGACTCTAGCTGCCCTGCCCGGCTCCGATAAGCCACCTCTATCTGGGCCTGCCACCCGGGCCGAGCTTTACCCAGTGGGCAGACTCACCCGTGGCTCCACTTCAGTCCGAGTCTCTCAATGCCTCCCCTTCTTAACTCCTGGGTTCTGGAGCGACCGGGGGTGCAGTCTCCCTCTAGGCCGCCATCTTGGATCGCCCCGTGAAGAGAGCCCGCAGCCGGAGTGGGCAGAGCCGCCTGAAGAGGTCTCCGGCTGCCCTGTCCTTATCCCTGAGGCTGACTGCAGATCGAGGCTCTCCGCTGGTTCTTTGCAGGAGTACACTGCACTGCAGCAGCTCCGGGACTCGGAGCGTGCTCTGTTCAGACAGGCTCTCACTAGCGGGCCAGTTCCGTTCCGAGAACCTGGAGAAGCTGGCTGTGTGGGTGGGGCCCACCGCCGGAGTGCGCAGGACTGCCTGTGGATGACTCTAGCTGCCCTGCCCGGCTCCGATAAGCCACCTCTATCTGGGCCTGCCACCCGGGCCGAGCTTTACCCAGTGGGCAGACTCACCCGTGGCTCCACTTCAGTCCGAGTCTCTCAATGCCTCCCCTTCTTAACTCCTGGGTTCTGGAGCGACCGGGGGTGCAGTCTCCCTCTAGGCCGCCATCTTGGATCCGACTGTTCTTCTTGTAGCTCTGAAGCTGTGAGCAAGAAAAAGATGACAGCCTGCTAGAACTCTGCATGGAGTAAGTATGTGCTGGACCAATAGGCGTGGGTCAATGAATGACTATTTTATTGCTCCAATTTTTAGTCAAAATCAGGAAAGTGGGATGGGATGCCATGTTTCAATATTTCCCACTTTTACACAATCAAGACACTTCTTGTGGTACAAAGGCAACTGGCACTAAAAGAAAGGCCACTGCTGGATGACAACAGAGTTGTCCAAGGGGAAGATAGAATGATTCTAACTGCTTTAAACCCTGATGCTCCCTAGATCCCAACAGTCCTCCACTCCCCTCAGCTGGGCCTCAGTCAGCCCTGCCTCCACTCCACAGGGCCACTGGGCATCCTACCACCTGTACCATAGGATAGTGAGCCTGGCATGCTCTGCCTTTTGAAGACTTGTCAGGGCACTCAATTTGGTCAGGGCAGGGCCGTCTCTCCTAAGACAACAGCCCATGGGAGCAATCCCCATGTCAGTCATTGGTTCTCTCAACTGATAACCCCCTCTCTTATTCTGGTCTGCTAAACACAAACACACACACAAATCTTAACTTTCTTAACCATGATGACCCTGAGAAACACTGGGCCAAGACACCAGCACAGTCAAAATTGCAGGTTCCAGTGAGGAGCAAGGGGGGATTAGAAAAATAAAAACACACTCACAGGTTTTGAAGATAAGTTGGAGTGCTGCTGTCTAATGGAGATGCAGATCTAAAGAGTTACAGCAGTAATCTTAACATACATCTCTTTATCTTGTTAAAAACCATGCAAGCAGTATTCTTTGTATCCAGGAAAGTTACAGAAACTAGAAATATCTATGTATCTTTTCTGCAGTTGCAATCCAGTTGCAAAGTGCAATATTAGGAACTTTGTGTAGCTCTCAAGAGAGTCCATTGTTTAAAGTTACTCTTAAGGGGGCAGGCTCAGGAGCAGCAGGGCTCCTGAAACATTGTGGTTATTTAGCATAAGAATTCCTCTATTCCTAGGACCTATATGCCTGAGATCAAGGTCAGAGCTAATAGGACTCTTGCACAGAGCTACCTCATGGAGGGCACTACCATGGCAGCTGAGCATCCTATGCCCTTGTAGAGGAACCTTCCCAGGCACCAGGCATCCTACAGCCATGAGATCATCAGAGATTCCCAATCTCAGTTACTTCTCTCCCATCCTCTGTCACCACTCTCCTCAAAAATGGAAGCCTTTTTAAGAAACTTTGCCTTCTGCTGTCCCACTTATATCTCCACAAATTGCTGACCAGAGTCATCTCTTTAATAAGCCCAATGGAGGCTCTCATCCTTTACCAGGCTGACAACCCAAACACTCCCCTATCCAGCAGGAGCTCCACTCAAGACACAGGTCTAATCAGACTCTGCCTGTTACAGGAGCAGCAGGAAAACCACAGGATCAGACTCCCTTGCAACCCCCAAGTGCCACTTAGAAAGCCTGCACTGCACTCACATCTGTCTCCATCCACCACAAAGCCTGGTTCCACTCCAGGGCAGGGACGTCCACCTCACATTGTTCTGCTCATAGTTGTTGTGGTTCTATCCTGGTCAGGTTTGAATAAGGGTCCCACTGGACATGGAGCCTGAGTTTAGACAAGTTCCTTCCACTTCTGGATTATGGAACAATTTGGGGATCACTGGTGTTATTGCTTCTCCTAGAATCTGGTCAAATTCAACATTGGATCCACTGGGACCTAAGCTTTTCTTTCTCATGAGAATTTGGTCCTGCTGTAATCTCCTTAGTTGTTACTCATATTATGTGAATGTTTATATCTTCTTGATTCCATTTGGGTCCCTAAATTTGTCTGTTTCTCCTAGATTTTCCAACATATTGGCCTATAGTCATTCAAAATACTCCCTAATGATCCTTTGTGTGTCCTTCATATCTGGTGTAAAACATCCTTTTTCAAGTCTCATTTTATTGATTTGGGTCTAATCTCTCTTTTGTTAATTTAGTTAATGTTTTTCCAACTTTGTTTTATGATCTTAAAGAACTATTCTTTGTTCCCTTGAACATTGGTGTTGTTTCACTACTATTTTATTTCTTTCTGCACTGATCTTGATTATTCCTTTCTACTGATTTCTTGACCTGGTTTGTTTTTGTTTTCCTGAAACATTAGATAATTTATTTGAGATTTCTCTCTTTTATTTCTGTGTACAGGTTCCTGCAAACTTTTCTCTTCATAGTGTTGTATCTGATACCAAAGGTTCTGGTATGTTGTGTTTCAATATTTTTATGATTTTAGGAATTTTTCAATTGTATGATGGTGTTTTGCATAATCTTCAAGTGTTTTTTAGGTTTCTGTAGGTTATTCTGCTCTTGATTCTAGTTTCATTTCATTGTGATTGGAAAGGTACAAGAAATTTCATTTTGCATTTCTAAACACTTGCTTTAGGGCCTAATACATGATCTACCTTGGGGAATTCTCCTTGTGCTGATGAGTGGAATTTGTACCCCACAGCTGCTGCATGGCATATTCTGTAGATATTGGTTAAGCTCACTTCACCAGTAGTGCAACTTAACTCTGACATTCCCTTGTTGATTATTCATCTGGAAGATCTGCCTAGTAGTGGGTGGTGGGCTCTGAAGTCACCCAGCTTTACTGTGCTGGGGCCTATGGCTTCCTTTTGGTCTAGAAGTGTTTGATAAAATTGGGTGCTCCAACATAGGTTGCATTTATATATATAGGAGATATTTGTGATATCTTCTTGCTATGTTTCCCTTGATGAACATAGAGTAACATTTTCTGTCTCCTGCCTGACTTTGGCTTCAAGTGTGTGTGTTTGTGTGTCTATATGTGTGTGTGCATGTGTGTGTTTCAGATATAAGCATAGTGACTTCTTCCTGCCTTCAGACTCTCTTTAGAATATTATTTTCCATCTTTCCATTTTCAGTTTTTTCCACCTTTACAGGGGAGGGGACTTTCTCGTGCACAATATGTTTTAGGGTCTTTCTAAAATTCCAGTCCCTCACTCTGTATCTTGAACTGAGTAATGAAGACCATGTGTACTCAGTATGTTCTGAAAGCTGTGATTTAGTTTTGTTTTCTCATTGACTTTTTTTTCTTGGTTCTTTTGAGCATTCCATGATCACTTCTTCCTGATTTATTCACCTGATTGTTTCAGGGTTTTCTAAATTGATAACATGTGGCCCTCTTTTATTTCTCAATTGTGTACCCACTCTCCTAGTGGAACTTGTTGCTTCCTGAGATCTCAAAATTGTGTTCATCTTTCTTTCCTTTCTGGGTGTAGGAGTTCCTTAAGTATCTTTGTTCAGCTGGTTTAGTGGCCATGAATTCCATTAGGTTATTCTCATTTTTAAAGGACTTTGTTTGTCTTCCAGTTCCGAAAGCACTACCTTCCTGGGTGAAGTAATCTAGGCTGGTACCTCTGTTATTTCAGTGCTTGACATACATCACTCCTGGGGCTCCTGGTCTTGAGAGTTTCTGAGAGGAAATTTGCTATTTTGCATGTGGGTCTGCCTTTCAGTGTCACCTGGAACTTTTCTCATGTACCTTGTAATAATAATAGTTACTTGTCTTATCCTTTCTGCAATGGAATTATCAGTGGCAGAGACATTCTTTTGTGCTCATTGTTATTTGGGGTCCTAAATGCATCCCAAACTAACACGACCATGTATTGTCTGAGGTTTAGCAAATGTTCCAATGTATCTTCTCCAAATATGTTTTCTCTGTTTTCAGCCAGTAGCTCTTCTCCCAGTGATATGCCTGGTATTCAGGTGTTTGGTCATTTAATGGTGTTTGTGAAGTCTCTTGCATTCCCTGTGTTCTTTTAAAATTTTTTGTCCTCATTGCTATCTGAAAGTACGAGTTTGGCAAAGCCGTCCTCGAGCACTGATATCCTGTCTTCTGCTTGATCTGGGCTGCCATTGAGTCTCTCAATTGAGTTTTTATGTGACATATTGAGCTTCTCCTTTCCAATATTTCTGCTTGCTTATTTTGCAAAATGACTGTCTAGAGTTAAGTGACATTCTTATTCTACCTTAACCTCCTTCATTCTTTCAGCTGTTCTTTGCATTCTCTTGGATTACACTGACCTTTTTAAAAGACCATTCTTTTAAGTGGTTTTCTTGACATTTTTTCCACTTTAAAACCTTTGGCATCAGTGTCAAGAAAGTTATGGAATGTAGAAGGTGTCAAGTTGCCTTGTTTTGTGAAAGTTCTTGTGTTTGTGTTGAAATTTGCACAACTGATGGAATGGATGTCTCTTCTGCTCTTTTCTTTTTTTCTTTCTTTCTTCTTTTTTTTTTTTTTTTTTTTTTGTTAACAAGGGATGGAACACAGAGGAGCATAAGCACTGAGCCACATCCCCAACACTTTTTCTTGTTTTCATTTTCAGACAAGTCATCATTAAATTTCTTAGGTCATGACTGAGTTACTGAGAGTTGTTTTGAACTTCCAATCCTCCTGTCTCAGCTTTCCAATCTCCTGGAATTACAGGCATGAACTGCCATGCCCAGCTCTCTCTCCCACTTTTATTTGATCTGCTCTTAGTAAGCAGCCTTATTTTGGAACTGTAAGGTGGGGATGGTTTTGTGTATAGTGTTGAGTTTCACTCCAGAAGCACTCTGATGCCTCTTTTCTCTGTTGCATCTCCTGCAACAATGAATGAGGACTAACCAGGGGTATCAAGTTTCATAGAGGGAAGGACACAGTGTGTTTGTGAAGAGAGTGAGAACCCTCTGATAATCCAGTGGTGTGATGTAGACAGAAGGGTCTTTGCATTATACCCTCTGTACTTTCTTCTACAATGGGAATGCAAATGCCTACCAGCACTGGGACTTTCCTTGAGTTCTGTTGCTATTGGCAGTGTTGTGTGAAATCACTGTAGATACTGGCTCTTCCCATTGTGTTGAGGTACCTGGCACTATGATCCTGTGTTTAGATATACAACACCTCCAGTCAGGACGCAGGGAAAGGCCGGCAAGGGGGTCCCAGCAGCCCTTCTGTGACACTCACCTCTGGTCTGAATGGCCATGTGTCACTTCACAGGGTTAGGGGGCATTGCATGTCAAGAACCTTTGTAGGAGGAATGCCCACAAGAAGTTCTAATATCATGTGGTGAGTGTCCAGAACTGGGACTTGAGGTCCCACCTCACTGTGCCACTTGGGGATGGGTTGTCAACTGAAGGATAATATTCCCCACATTCTTTAAGATGAAACCTGCACCAAATAATCAGAACTGGATCATGACTACAGAAATGTGCAATTTCTCTCTGCTGGCCCAGAAGTAGAACCCAGGGTCACGTGTGGTCCCAATGTGAGCAAAGGGCTGCACTCACTCCAAGCACAACAGAGAAAGCAGAGGGGGAAATGCAAACCTTCAGATAGAGAACTGAAGTTAAAAAAAAAAAAAAACACATTGGCAATACCAACCACAACAGAAAACACAGGGGGCAATAATATAGAGGGAAATACAAGGTTAAAACCTAATAGAATTAATAAAAACTTTAAAAGGAGCAAAGGTATCAGGAGAAAGTGGGGAGAAAGGAGAGGAGCCAGACCAAAACTAACAATTACCAAAAGGAGAAAGGAGGTTATAGAGAATTGGAGAAATAACTCAGAGAGTGAAATAATTGGTAAAGGGACCAGGTTCTGGCAGTTGTGTGGCATGAGCCAGAGGCCTCTGATGGAGAAAGGATGGAGTCTGTGCTTGGGGGCTGTAGTTTCCAAACCTTGTTCCATCTGCCACTCTCCCTCTGTGTACCATTGTGGGACTCCTAGAATTTCTGACAGAGTCTTTCTCTCCAGGATGGAACTGAATTTGAGATTCCACCTACTATGCCACTGCAGCAATACATCCATGAAGTTCCAGGGACCAAAAATTCAGCGGTGTTTGACTTCTAGAACAGTGAGATTGGACAACAAACTCTTGATATGGCTTTCAGTTATATACCATGAGTATATACTGTGAAGTGCAGAGAATATGTCTAGAGCCAGTTCACCAGACACTTTCCATGTCTGTCATGTGTTCAGATGGATGCTGCTGCAGGCTGCTGAATCTTGTGCCTGCACTGATCATTGGGACTCTCCCTCTCCCACCTCCACCCTTGCCATGGAGTCCATGTCCTAGCCCTGCTGCATACCCTGTAGTCAGTCCTGGACACTCACTTTCACAATCCAGCCAAATACTCAGGGATCCTCAGATCTGCTTTTATCCTCTGTTGAACTCCAGCATTCTCCTATGGTCACAAACCTCAGTGAGCTATGTCGATCCCATCTCTGGACTATAGACATGTGCTGGGTGCCACTAATCCACCATCTTTCCCATCTCATCTGAATTTAATCAAATGACATTTTCTCCTGAATATTTGGGAGTAGATCCTAAGAGAGCTTAAGACTAGCATTTATATGAATTTGGAACTTCCTGCCACTGCAAGAGTCATTTTATTACCAGAAAAATTGGGTCTGTCACAGTTGGGCCTCCATTATGGGCCAGATAAGTTTTACATTATTTATCAGACCACTCTTCAGAGGATGGGAATTGCTCCTGGCAACAACACATGTGACCCAAAGATGCCAGTTCTGTTCCCAAAACAGTCTGAAAATAAAAGAGCTGCCAAAAATGCTGGGCCCCAATTCAAGGGCCATATTGTTTAAAGATTCGCAATGAACTTCAACTTAATGCCCAAGACTGGTAGAAAATTTAAATATCGTGAACTTCCAGCAACATTTCTCCAATTGGCTTGAGGCATACCCTCATAATGGAAAGGGACTCAGAAATGCCTTGAGAATGACTGACTATAGACAGTGTCCCCAGGTAGCATGTACTTGACTCCTTTCAAAGTACTTATATTCCTGCCTTTGCCTCCAAAGGAATTCCCCAGCTGCGTAAATGTTGAGGAGTTCTTTGGAGACTGTGTGCTGCAGAGAACTCAGTCAACATGGATCACAGAAAAGATGAGCCACACCCTGAAATAGAGGTAGGGAAAGAGCTGGGGTAGGCACATAGAAAACTTGGGCCTCACCAAAATCAGATTTCTCTTATCAGAAAGACCACAGATGCAAGACTGTGAACCCACAGATAAAAAACACTGATGAACATAGATTCAAAACTCCATAATAAAATGTCAGCAAACTGCACTCAAAAACATATTAAGAGGATAATACACCATGATTGAGTGAGCTTCCTCCATGAGATGCAATGGTGTTTCAACCTAAGGAAAATCAATAAAAGTAATTTACCACTTAAAGAGAATCAAGTATAGGAATCATATGAACCTCTCAATAGATCCAGTGGTGAAGAAATAAGTCTTCATGGGTCAAATACAGCATAGTGCCTGTCTATGTAAATAAAGATTTGTGGTTGAGGATAGTGTTTTGTGGAGCTGGTGATCCAAATTAAGGGCATCCTGTATGCTGTCCAAGAACTCTGCTGCTGAGATGTGCCAGCTCCCACATAAGAAGGTTTGGAGGAAAGTAGTCACACCCATGAGACCCAATTATCCCCAGAGCCTAAACCAGGTACCAAGATTTTCTTCCAAAATAAAACTTTCTGATTCCTAATTTACTGTATAAAGTATACATTACGAAATGTTGATAGGACTCCCCCCACATTTATATAAATGTCCTTCATAAATAAATAAATAAATAAATAAATATATATATATATATATATATTAGGCAATTACATGAATGATATACATTTTAATGTGATCAAACTCCTTGTTAATAAACTTAAACAACTGGTACCTCTGAGTTTTGTGACCTCATTCAGATACGCTTGCAAGGATGAATAGCCCTAATTAAGGCATAAAATTTGATGATAATTAATATAGCCTAAAATAGAATTCATTTTACATGTTAATAATTGTTATCTGTGGGAAATATTTGCATAGTCTTACTGATCGTGTTGTTCTTTCTCCTCAGGAACCAACTGCTATTTGTCAGATTTCTGGCTCCTCCTTTGTTGGATGAATCCATCACATCCAGCAGCAGCAGCAGCAGCAGCAGCACCATCACATATCTCTTCTGAGGTTTCAATTCCCTGTATTCCATGTTCCCTGCATTGTTCTTCAACCTTTCAAGAAAATTTGATATTAAGATACCTGGCACTTCAACAAAAGGCACATTTTTGTTTTCCTTGAGATTAGAACCTGGCTCATCAAATTGTCATAATTTCATTATATAAAAGGTAAACAGAGAAAGAAAGTTACACCCTGCATACCCAGGACAAGGACAATTCTTATGAGGAAACTGGTTGCGTTAAAGGTAGACTTCTGTGCAGGTTATGAGTTTGGAGCCTAAGTGGTATTTGTTGAACCTGATGCAATGAGTGGTGGGATATGTAGAAAAGGAAGGGAGAGTTGTGACTTTAGCTGTAGAATTAGTTGGCACTGGAATCTCAGTAGGTAGGCCCAGAACAGAAATTAGTGCTGTTCACAACATTATAATAACTAATTGTTGAATTATGCAAACAGTAACTCTTATCTTCTTTACATTCTATCCAAAAGCAGGCATTATTACTAACACCAGCATTAAAACAGGAAACAGAGTTGGTGTGGCTTTCACAGGTTTCCCATTTTGGGTGTTGATCACTGAAACAGACATCCCTAGTGTTGGGCTTACATTGGTAGCTGCTAAAGTGAGTGGTTCAATCCCTGCTGGGGTCACAGTTGAGTTCAACTCTGCAGACAGCACACAGACCATGACTGAGCAGGTGGAGGCCCAAACCATCAGTAGGAGAACCCGTCACCATGTCTTCAGTGTTGGTGTCCTGCAGCCAGCTTCATTGTAGGAATTATTCTTGTCTTGGGTGTACAGCTGTAATTTTCTTTCACTTTAAGTTCTGAAAATCTAAAGAATGAAATTACCATACTTTGTAAGCAGACCTTTTAAATTAACAAAGACTGGCAGTACATTTGTGTAACTCACTGAACCCAAAATACTATCTTAAAAGAAGGCCCACATGGAAGACACTATTCCAAGATCTTTAAATTTCCAAACAATGCATATAGGATTTTTTGGATCATCATCCTTGAAGAATAATCAGTTAATGTTTTACTTATAGTAATATTGTAAAATTATTCTTCATGAATTCTTGTGGCTGTCATCTTTTATTTTCCATGACTGCTGCTGTTTCTTTTTGTGACATGCCAAATGCAACTTTCTGAAAGTGATGGACAATGTCTGATGAAGACAACCTCCTGCTTCTTGGTGACTGAAGTATAAGTATCTTAAAGTATGAAAACTGCATTACTTTTCTGCTAACTCTAGATGTAAGTAATTGAGAAGGTGTGCCAAAATGAGCAGGTGGATTTTTGGCTATCATTTCCAAGGTGGAAAAAACTTACTAATTTAGTAATACTAAACTGTATCCATAGAGTAAAATTTCGTGCTTGATAAGTTTTTTTTTTCTACATCAAAAATAGGATGCTACATGGGGAATGGAGAATTACATTCCAGATTCAAAGAAATGAGTGGAAAGGATATAGACCATTAATGTTTAACAGGATATTATTCATGCTTGCAAAAGCAGCTTCCATCATTGAGAAAATAAAGAACAGTGCCTTAAAAGACAGACTCAAAGGTAGGCTGCAACACAAAATTTGTGTGATTTATTCTTTGATATTGAGGAAGATAAAAGTGAGTTTGAGATTGTAACTGTTGATGTAAGCGGTACTAAATCTGCTTTCAGATACCATACTGTTGATATTTAAATTAAAAGCATACCAACATCTTTTTCAGAGCTGAGAAATGTATACTAATTACTATTATACAAACTTGGAAAGCCTTCATATATTGAATTTCACAACTTTTATTTTGGGCTGCCAAAAAGAACTGAGATAAAATTGATAAATTATCTATTTCCTTTGTGCTCAAAAAATATCTTAACACTATGAAACTTGAAAGGATTTATACAAAGTTTACCTGAAAAGTACCTACTTTCATTAGGTAAAAAAGGAACATTTAGAATCACTTATTAGCTCTTTAAATAAGACATTCATTTTCAGTTTTCAGATGGCAGATTTGACCAGTGTAATTTTGGAAAATCTAAGGATTTTTTATAGATTAGTATAGGGTTTTAATGATTATTGCCCTGGATGAGTTGACTATATTTCCACTTTCCCCACTCCTTTTCTTTCTTTCCTTTGTTTCAATTCCTATAATATGATAAGCATACATGTTTTTGTTTCTATGGTTTCTTTTAAAGCACCCATTTTCTTAGTTTTATAACCCACTTCTCCCTTCCTTTGACATTTTGGATTAGTTCAGGGGCTTTAATTGGTTTAAATTGGGCTTTTGCTTTTCTAAGTCATTCAAGTATTTTTGCTTTATGTTCTTGAGCCAATAGTGGATGAGGTTAGCACTTGGTTTTCCATATGTTATAGGGAGATGACAAATGCCTTTGTTCATTTCATAAACCAAAACTTGTATTTAGATCATTATATTAAAGGTTCTTAAAATGAAGTGTTACTCTTTTCTGTCACATGTTGTTACAGTTGAAGTATGTTTTCTTGCACATCTGTACATATACTTAATGTTTTGAAGTGCCCTATTTGTTTAAAATCTCTGATTTCAAAGTTTTTTTTTTTAAAAAAAGGTAGATTTATCTCACATTTTTGTGTTTGCATTAGTAGTAATATTTTAGGTACCTCACAAAATTTATTATGGTACCATGGCTCTTAAATTCTAGTGAATGCTGTAGGATTTATTTGAAAATTTACAGAATTCCATTCCTCACAAGGTGGCAAAAAATAGCTACAGTGGTATAATCATCATTTGCCTGGATATAAATTCCTTGCCACATGTTACCATCAACATATGTAGCAAAATTTATGAAAGTGTGACTGGATTTGAAGGTCCTATAATTTTGAACACTCCTCTAACAACAAAAGAATAATATTTTCATGGTTTATAAGTCTACAGATAACTCTAGCAAGAGAACTCACAGTCCTTTCTGACTTTCCCTCTTTCCTATAGCAATGTAGTATCTTGAGCCATTAATAAATTGGGTTTGTTTTAAATTCACAAGGTATATTGTAGAAACATTTTCTGATTTTTCATCTGATTTGTTCATGCAAATGTAGTTCTATCAAATACCTTATTTTACTTTATTGATATTTGTTCATAAGCAGACACTGCTGTGTTTAGAAATTTCTATTTCTGTTCATTTAAAAATGCAAAACCAAATTGTATCATGTAACAAACTGATTTAAAATAAATCTACGAGTTTATTGAACAAAACACATTAAATGTAAATAGATGCTTACTTTAATTTTCTCATTACCCTCCAGTGAAATATTTGTAAATTTTGTATCATTTTGCTTTGAGTAAAAAAAATCCATGTTCCAAAATGTAAAAGGGTACATTATTAATTCTATGATTTAATTTCATATTTCTTGATCACCTAATATTTTCAATCCCTGCATGACTGCCAAAAGGAAAAAAGAATGTGAAGGTTGTCCTCTTCTATCTTTTTTGCCTGACTTACCATTCATCAGGCAGATTAGAGAATAAGAATTTATGAGGCTTCAGGAAACAAAGGGAGATTTTCATTTCTACACTAAGATATTCTTATCCTTATCATCTTTGACCTTTTTATCATTTGGATTCTGAGGTCTTAAAAATGGGGGTGGTGGTCACTGAAGTTTAAGGCCCAAGTTAGCATAGCATGAGGGGCAGAGTGAAACTGTGGAGTTACTAATATGCAACAAGTGAAAATGAGCTGCTTCTCAGCGTCTCAGATTTCTCAATCAGTAACCATCAAGAACATTTCACATCTGAATGGTATAAAAATATTTACCAATTCTAGCCTGATATAGTACTTATAATAGGAAAAAAAACAAGAAAGTTTAAATGATGCCTTCAAAGATCCCAAATGTCATGAGCTAGTATTTTAGGCACAAAAACTAAGGATACAATCTGATCAATTCCATCTTATTGGGTCAAATCTTTCATCAAATAAGGTAAATTTCATCACATCAGACACATTACATATATAATTTAGTCAAAGTAATTCATGTGTTAGAGAACAACAGGAAGCCTCATCTACTTTTCTTCTGCATGATATCCTCAACTGGTTGTTTTTGTGTTTCTTTCTTACGATATCAGGGTACCTCAGACCTCATCTTTGGCATCATATAGCAAATGATGGGCTGAACATGTGTGCTCCTTATGTGATAAAATCACACATGTCTAAACTTACCCAACTTTTTATAATAACATCATGTAAACAGCTGATTCAGAAAAAAACATGAGACTGGTGACTTCTTAAAATGCATGGAAGCATATGCACTTGTTTCTAGATATTTAGTTATATTCAAATTATGTTTTCATTATTTTGACAAAAAATAAGAAATCCAAAACTATGAAAGCAAAAAAAAAATTTTGGTTTATTACTTGGAATGCTCAAACTGATAGACTTTTTTGTATCTATTCTCACTCTCTGTTTCCTTCAAAATATACTCTTGGTTGTTGGTTTAAATGTTCTCTAAATCAACACAGCAAAATACCTTGAGCAAGTAACAACTCTTTATCAACTACCTCTAAACTAATCTTGGTTGATAAGGTCACAGGCCATAGGGCTGAATTTGTTCCCCTCCTCACCAGCACTAGGACAAATGACAGAAAGTTTTTAGAAGATTAAAGAGCAAAGATAATGAGAATATTTCCTGCATGCTGAGCCCTAAATTCCCAGATACTTTCTTCATTATGTAAAAATGTTATAAAAATGGAATATACAGAGAAATTAATTCCTCCATTCCAAGGATGATCTTTAACTACAAGTTACTGTAGGTTTTAAGAATAATTTAAACTAGACAACCAGCTAAAATTGTTTTAATATTAAATATCAAACATTGATCAATTGATTCTAAAAGGCAAGTCTGAAAGGTAGTTCCATTTGGTTTAGTCTTCATTATGAAAACAAAGAAAATATTTTTAAAGCAGAATGTTCACTGAAACATTTACCTGTGACTGGTTAATTTCATGGAAATTTAGTCTACTATTATTCTGATATCAATTATAAGAGTGTGTCCGCTGACAAATTCATACATTTTTAGTTAAAATAAAAAACATAGAATATTTAAAATTGAAAGTCTTTATAAACTATAAAATAAAAAATATTCAATATAAAAACCCTACTTTTTTCTCAATGAAAAAATTGTTTATCCCTCACATAAATACTTGATGTGTGAAAGCCCACAAAAACTTCTTGATTTTTAATAAAAGAAATTACTAATGTTTGAAAAGACATCTACTCTTGCTAATATCACTGTATATTACAGCAAGGCATCGTCACCATAACATATGTATACTTGTTCCTAATTTTAACACCTTGAAAATACACTAAATGGAATTTGATTCTATTCCTATAGAAGAGAATAATCCATACAAATTATAGAATATTTCATCATATTGTGTTGACAAATCAATTCCTTAGTGACACAGGTAATGCTATCATACTATCATTTACTACTTTTTTTTTATTGTATACAAATGGTATACATGTTGTTTCGGTATTTGTACATGGAGTCAAGGCATACCATTTGTGTAATCATAGATTTACATAGGGCAATGATGTTTCATTATTTTTTTCCCTTCCCCACCACCCCTCCCACCCCTCTTTTCCCTCTACACAGTCCTTCCTTCCTCCATTCTTACCAACCTCCTTATCCCGAACCCTAAACCTAACCATAACCCTAACGCTAACCCCTCCCACCCCCCATTATATGTCCTCATCTGCTTATCAGTGAGATCATTCGTCCTTTAGTTTTTTTGAGATTGGCTTATCTCACTTAGCATGATACTCTCCAATTTCATCCATTTTCCTGCAAATGCCATTTTATCATTCTTCATGGTGGAGTAATATTACATTGTATATACATATGCCACAGTTTCTTTTTTTTATTGTAAACAAATGGGGTACATGTTGTTTCTCTGTTTGTACATGGAGTAAAGGCATACCATTTGTGTAATCATAAATTTACATAGGGTAATGTTGGTTGATTCATTCTATTTTTCCTTTCCCCCATCCCTCCCACCCCTCTTTTCCCTCTCTACAGTCCTTCCTTCCCCCATTCTTGCCCCCCTCCCTAATCCTAACTCTAACCCTAAAACTAACCCCTCCCACACCCCATTATGTGTCATCATCCAATTATCAGCGAGATCATTCTTCCTTTGGTTTTTTGAGATTGGCTTATCTCACTTAGCATGATATTCTCCAATTTCATCCATTTGCCTGCAAATGCCATAATTTTATCATTCTTTATGGCTGAGTAATACTTCATTGTATACATATGCCACAGTTTCTTTATCCATTCATCAACTGAAGGGCATCTAGGTTGGTTCCACAATCTGGCTATGGTGAATTGAGCAGCAATGAACATTGATGTGACTGTATCTCTGTAGTATGCTGACTTTAAGTCCTTTGGTTATAGGCCAAGGAGTGGCATAGCTGGGTCAAATGATGGTTCCATTCCAAGCTTTCTGAGGAATCTCCATACTGCATTCCAGAGTGGCTGCACTAATTTGCAACCCCAACAGCAATGTATGAGTGTACCTTTCTCCCCACATCCTCGCCAACACCTATTGTTGCTCGTGTCCTTGATAATTGCCATTCTAATTGGGGTGAGATGAAATCTTAGGGTAGTTTTGATTTGCATTTCTCTTATTACTAGAGATGTTGAACATTTTTTCATATATCTGTTGATTGCTTGTACATCTTCTGTGAAGTGTCTTCATTTCCTTATCCCATTTATTGATTAGATTATTTGTATTCTTGGTGTAAAGTTTTTTGAGTTCTTTGTAGATTCTGGAAATTAGCGCTCTATCTGAAGTATAAGTGGCAAAGATATTCTCCCACTCTGTAGGCTCTCTCTTCACATTACTGATAGTTTCCTTTGCTGAGAGAAAGCTTTTTAGTTTGAATCTATCCCAGTTGTTGATTCTTGCTTTTATTTCTTGTGCTATGGGAGTCCAGTTAAGGAAGAATGATCTTAAGCCAACATGTTGAAGTTTTGGACCTACTTTTTCTTCTATAAGATGCAGGGTCTCTGGTCTGATTCCGAGGTCCTTGATCCATTTTGAGTTGAGTTTTGTGCAGGGTGAGAGATAGAGGTTTAATTTCATTCTGTTGCATGTGGATTTTCAGTTTTCCAAGCACCATTAGTTGAAGAGGCTATCTTTCCTCCATTGCATATTTTTGGCCCCTTTGTCTAGTATTAGAAAATTGTATTTATTTTGGTTTGTGTCCATGTCCTCTATTCTGTACCATTGATCTACCTTGTCTATTTTGGTACCAATACCATGCCGTTTTTGTTACTATTGCTTTGTAGTAGAGTTGAAGATCTGGTATTGCGATATCCCCTGCTTCGCGCTTTCTACTGAGGATTGCTTTAGCTATTCTGGGTTTTTATTCTTCCAGATGAATTTCATAATTGCTTGCTCTATTTCTGTAAGGTACATCATTGGAATTTTAATTGGAATTGCATTGAATCTGTATACCACTTTAGGTAGTGTGGTCATTTTGACAATATTAATTCTGCCTATCCAAGAACATGGGAGATCTTTCCATCTTCTAAGGTTTTCCTTAATTTCTTTCTTTAGTGTTCTGTAGTTCTCATTGTAGAGGTCTTTCAGCTCTTTTGTGAGATTGATACCCAAGTATTTTATTTTTTTTTTAATCTATTGTGAATGCGGTAGTTTCCTAATTTCTCTTTCTGAATATTCATCACTTATGTATAAAAATGCATTGGATTTATAAGCATTGATCTTCTAACCTGCTACCTTACTGAATTCACTTATGAGTTCTAAAAGTTTTCTGGTGGAATTTCCAGGTTCCTCTAAATATATAATCATGTCATCAGTGAACAGGGATAGTTTGAGTTCTTCTTTTCCAATTCGTATCTCTTTAATTTCTTTGGTTTGTCTAATTGCTCTGGCTAGAGTCTCAAGGACAATGTTGAATAGAAGTGGTGAAAGAGGGCATCCCTGCCTTGTTCCAGTTTTTAGGGGGAATGCTTTCAGTTTTTCACCATTTAGAATGATATTGGCCATGAGCTTAGCATAGATGGCCTTTATAATGTTAAGGAATGTTCCTGACTACCCCAATTTTTTCTAGTGTTTAGAGCATGAAGGGATGCTGTATTTTATCGAATGCTTTTTCTGCATCTATTGAAATAATCATGTGATTCTTAACTTTAAGTCTGTTGATATGGTGAATGACATTTATTGATTTCCGGATGTTGAATCAACCTTGCATCCCTGGGATAAAACCCACTTGATCGTGGTGCACTAGCTTTTTAATATATTTTTGTATGCAATTTGCTAAAATATTGTTGAGAATTTTTGCGTCAATGTTCATTAAGGATATTGGTCTGAAATTTTCTTTCCTCGATGTGTCTCTGTCTGGTTTAGGTATCAGGGTGATATTGGCTTCATAGAATGAATTTGGGAGGGTTCCCTCCTCTTCTATTTCATGGAATACTTTGAGAAGTATTGGAATGAACTCTTCTTTAAAGGTTTTGTAGAACTCGGCTGTGAACCCATCTGGTCCTGGACTTTTCTTTGTTGGTAGGCTTTTGATGACCTCTTCTATTTCATTGCTTGAAATTGATTTATTTAAGTTGTGTATGTCCTCCTCGTTCAGTTTAGGTAATTCATATGTCTCTAGAAACTTATTGATGTCTTCGAGGTTTTCTGTTTTTTTGAAATATAGATTTTCAAAATAGCTTCTAATTATGTTTTGTATTTCACTCGTGTCTGTTGTGATATTTCCTTGTTCATTCCGAATGTTAGTAATTTGAGTTTTCTCCCTCTTTCTCTTTGTTAGTGTGGCTAAGGGTTTATCGATTTTGTTTATTTTTTCAAAGAAGCAACTCTTTATTTTGTTAATTTTTCCGATTGTTTCTTTTGTTTCAATTTCGTTGATTTCGGCTCTGATTTTAACTATTTCCTGTCTTCTACTACTTTTGGTGTTGGTCTGCTCTTCTTTTTCTAGGGCTTTGAGCTGTAATGTTAATTCATTTATTTGTTGATTTCTACTTCTTTTTTTGAATGCGCCCCATGAAATAAATCTTCCTCTAAGTACTGTTTTCATAGTGTCCCAGAGATTTTGATATGATTTGTCTTTGTTCTCGTTTACTTCTAAGAATGTTTTATTTCCCTCCTGATGTCTTCTGTTATCCATTCATCATATAATAGTGTATTATTTAATCTCCAGGTATTGGAGAAGTTTCTGTTTTTTATTCTGTCATTTATTTCTAATTTCAATCCATTATGATCTGATAGAGTACAAGGTAGTATCTCTATCTTCTTGTAGCATAAAATATGGTCTATTTTAGAGAAGGATCCATGTGCTGCTGAGAAGAAAGTGTATTTGTTCTTTGTTGGGTGGTATATTCTATATATATTGGTTAAGTCTAAATTGTGTTCTTGAGATCTATGGTTTCTTTATTCAATTTTTGTTTGGAAGATCTCCAGTGGTGAGAGAGGTGTGTTAAAATCACCTAGTATTATTGTGTTGTGGTCTATTTGATTTCTGGAATTGAGAAGAATTTGTTTGACGTACATGGATGAGCCAATGTTTGGGGCATAGATATTTATGATTGTTATGTCTTGCTGATTTATGCTTCTATTAAGCAGCATGTAATGTCCTTCTTTATTCCTTCTGACTAGTTTTGGCTTGAAGTCCACATTATCTGAAATGAGGATGGATACTCCAGCTTTTTTGTTGTGTTCGTGTGCATGGTATGTTTTTTCCCATCCTTTCACCTTTAGTCTATGGGTATCTCTTTCTATGAGCTGAGTCTCTTGCAGGCAGCATATTGTTGGATTTTTCTTTTTAATCCAATCTGCCCTTCTATGTCTTTTGATTGATGAGTTCAGGCCATTAACATTCAGGGTTATTTTTGTGATATGGTTTGTATTCCCAGTCATTTGACTCATTTTTGTTTTTTGACATGATTTGGTTTCTCCTTTATTTGACTATTCCTTTAGGTTAGTTCCTCGTGTTGCTGATTTGCATCATTGTTTTTCATCTCTTCCTCATGGAATATTTTGCTGAGAATGTTCTGTAATGCCAGCTTTCTTTTTGTAAATTCCTTTAGCTTTTGTTTATCATGGTAGGATCTTATTTCATCGTCAAATCTGAAAGTAAGTTTTGCTGGGTATAAGATTCTTGTTTGGCATCCGTTTTCTTTCAGGACTTGGTAAATGTTGTTCCAGGCTTCTAGCTTTTAGGGTCTGGATTGAAAAATCTGCTGATATTCTTATTGGTTTCCCCCTGAATGTAATTTGATTCTTTTCTCTCGGCCTTTAAAATTCTGTCTTTATTTTGTATGTTAGGTATTTTCATAATAATGTGTCTTGGTGTGGTCGTGTTGTAATTTTGTATATTTGGAGTCCTATAAGCCTATTGTACTTGGTTTTCCATTTCATTCTTCAGATGTGGGAAATTTTCTGATATTATTTCATTGAATAGATTGTGCATTCCTTTGGTTTGTTTCTCTAAGCCTTACTCAATCCCAATAATTCTTAAATTTGTCCTTTTCATGATATCCCATAATTCTTGTAGATTCTGTTCATGATTTCTTACCATCTTCTCTGTTTGGCCAACTTGGTTTTCAAGATTAAATATTTTGTCTTCAATGTCTGAGGTTCTGTCTTCCAGTTGTTCTATCCTATTGGTTATGCTTTCTATGGAGTTTTTAACTTGGTTTATTGTTTCCTTCATTTCAAGGATTTCTGTTTGTTTGTTTTTTTCAGTATCTCTAACTCTTTATTGAAATGATCTCTTGCTTCCTGTATTTGGTCTTTTAACTGTTGATTGATGCGATCATTTAATGCCTGCATTTGCTCTTTCATCTCCTCATTTGCTTCCCTGATTGTTTTAATTATGGACATTCTGAACTCCCTTTCTGACCTTTCTTCTGCTGTGCTGTCATTGGGTTTTATTGATATAGTATCTAGGTTTGTTTGGGACATTTTCTTCCCTTGTTTTCTCATATTGGTCAGATGTCAGTGGGACTCTATATTGCAGATTTCCTCTATTGGCTTATAGTGTCCCGGTAGATTTCCAGTGTATCACCTCCCAGCCTTCAGTAGCCAGATGTCTTGGAGGAACTTGATAATGCAGTGCTTCCGAAGAATGGTGCCCCTAGCCCCCTACTGGTTCCAGGGCTTGGAGCTGGCTCTGTGTGGAAAGGCTCTCACTGAGGGGCCTGTACCACGCAGCTGGCCCTGTGGGAGGAGCCCACCTCCGGAGTGTGCAAGGCTACCTGAGGAAGACTCTAGCTGCCCTGCCCTGCTCTGATAAGCCACCCCTATCCGTCATCTCTCAGTGCCTCCCTTTCTTGAATCCTGGGTTCTGGAGTGACTGGAGATGCAGTCACCCTCTAGTCCACCATCTTGGATCACCCCGTGGAAAGTGCCTGCCGCTGGAAGGGTCAGGGCCGCCTGGAGAAATCTCTGGCTGCCCTGCCCTGATCCCAGAGGCCTCTTGGGGGTCGAAGCTCTTCTTTGGCTCGGGGACTTGTGGCTGGCTCTGTGTAGAAAGGCTCTCACTGGGCGGTCTGCTCCAAGAATCTAGCCTTGAAAGGCGCCCCCCAGCCGCAGGGGGCTGGGCTACTTGGGGAAGTCCCTGGCTGACCTGTCCTGGTCCCTGAAGCCACTTGCAGGCCAGAGCACACCGCGCTGTCTCCGGGACTTGGAGCTGGTTCTGATCAGAAAGGCTCTCACTGGGGGGTCTGCTTGGAGAAGCTGGAGAAGCTGGCATTGTGGGAGGGGCCCACTGCCGGAGTGCGCAGGGCTGCCTGGGGGAGAGTCTAGCTGCCCTGCCCGTGCTCCGATAAGCCACCTCTATCCAGGCCTACCGCCCAGGCCGGGATTTACCCAGTGGGCGAGACTCACCTGTGGTTCTATTTTAGTCCGAGTATCTCAATGCCTCCCCTTCTTGAATCGTGGGTTCTGGAGTGACTGGAGATGCAGTCACCCTCTAGTCCACCATCTTGGATCACCCAGTGGAAAGAGACTGCGGCCCGAGGGGGCAGGGCTGCCTGGAGAAGTCTCTGGCTGCCCTGCCCTGATCCCAGAGGCTGCTTGCAGGTCAAAGCTCTCCGTTGGCTTGGGGACTTGTGGCTGGCTCTGTGTAGAAAGGCTCTCACTGGGCTGTCTGCTCCAAGAAGCTAGCCTTGAAAGGCGCCTCCTGCTGCAGTTGTCCGGGCTGCTTGGGGAAGTCCCTGGCTGCCCTGTCCTGGTCCCTGAAGCTGCTTGTGGGCTGGAGCATGCTGCACTGGCTCCAGGACTTGGAGCTGGTTCTGATCAGAAAGGCTCTCACTGGGGGGCCTGCTCGGAGAAGCTGGAGAAGCTGGTGGTATGGGAGGGGCCCACTGCCGGAGTGCGCAAGGCTGCCTGAGGAAGAGTCTAGCTGCCCTGCCCTGCTCCGATAAGCCACCTCTATCCAGGCCTACCGCCCAGGCCGGGATTTACCTGGTCCAATTACTACTTTTAATAACTACTGTGAAAATTAAATAGAATATCTGACTTCTATGGAGCCCAACTGGCTAAAATGAAACTAATGAGGAAATGTGGCACATAATATAAAACACTCTCTTCTTGATTGGAAAAAATATAGGATTTCAGGGTCAGAGTAAATAATTGGACATTTTCTCTAGGAAGTACTATTTCAGCTTGCAAATTTTTAACCTTTATGTTTTTATATAATTATGAATTGAAAACCATTGAAAAAATTGGTTCATATTAATATAATATAATTTACGCTTGAAATTTTAATGTACTCATTTATGGTTTAAATATTGTTACACTTCCTTTTTTATCTAGGGAAGTATTACCAAGAGTAATGCATGATTGGTGTTTTATCTGGGTATTTATTTTGAGAAATTTTACATCTATTCATATTCAAGAAGTATTTCTTTACTGACATGTATAAAGAAAGTAATAGATAAAATTTCTATTTCAATATATCAAACTCTTAAGACCACAGCACACAAAGTGAAAACTACTATCAGAAATTTATCATGCACACTTCAAGTTTCTAAAATCAACAAATATGTTTTAAAGATAGTAACAAAGGGACAAAAAAAGGGAAAGTGAGGCAGATGTGAATCAAACACCTTACAGCTTGACACATGATACTAATAGTCTCCATGCGGTCACAAATAGCATGACCTCATTGAAAGTACTCTGAACTTAGAAGTTTCAGTTTCTAAGCACCAGTCTAGTGTTTTTGGATAAGTATTTTCCTAAAGACTTAAAGTTCTCTTTTAACTATATTGATTTTACTACTTTAGTTTGCCAAGTTGAGGATTTAATTGGATGTTATAAACATGCTCAGAGAAACAGGAAAGCAATGAAATAATTTGTTCCCTATTCTGAAATATATAGGAATTGCAAATATGATTTAAGATGTGTTTTTCCTCAGGTTACTATGTTGGTGTACTCAGAAAATAGTAAGTCCTAACTTGGGTCATCAACTGTTCTTTGAGTCTAGAAAATCAGAGAAGTCAGCTATGTAATGATTAATAACCCAATTTATATAAAAAGTCATTCAATTAAATTAAATGATATAATTGTCACCTATGATTGAACCAATCAATCACACCAATGGCAGAAAAATAATAAGTGTTGAGACTTGACTCAGACTATTTCTACTCCTTCCCTATGTATTCAATCTCTGAACCAGGAGCTCTTTGTTAGAATGATGCTTAATCTCCACATTTACCTTCAGTGACTTGGAGCACAAAACCCTCCTTTGTATAAAAACAGTGCTGAAACATGATAAAGTTTAGCTCTCTAAATCCAAATGCTTTTTGACTTCAAAAAATTGTGCCCAATGTCCTCCTTGTGAGGCTAATTTTTAAATATTTGGAAAACTTGAGGGATATATACAAGTAGACTGAGAGATTTTCATTACCACAAAAAAATGATCACTTGAGTGCAAATGGAATTATGTTACCCACCCTGAGGAAAGAAGCTATCAATTCTCCCATGACTTAAGAAAAATGTCTACACTGACAGGAAGGGCATTTGGGTGCAGAGTTGGGGGCACGAAAGAAATATAGGGGCAATTTCTTCCTGCAAAATTTATTGAACCTATCTGATAGTTTAAAATGATCCCAAATCATTGCTACCTCATAGCATAACTCACCACAAAAGTATGGTATCAAGTCTTATGTAAGTTTGACAGTAAGTGGGAATAGTCAATTTGGTCACTAGATATGTGACTAACTAAGAGATCCACTTGCAAACGCAAGTGATTCCACATTGGGAACAATCAGTGAGTGTAAAAGAATATGAATGCATAAAATGTATAACTTTTAAGTCTATGCATGTGTTACCATGTAGAGTGAGAAATCTGGATGCGTTAGTGCAACCTGGTAGTAGAGGCTAATCATTACCCAACTTCAAGGCAAAATTTCAAAAGCAACATTGTAAGAACAGTATTAAAAGAGTGATTATGGTGTCCTTTTCTGCTATCCTACATTTGAAAGAGGTTTGTTTTCCTTGACTAAAGGACAGCCTTAGCTTCTAGAAAAAAATAGGGGGGTGTGGTTGAAGGAACCTGCTCCTAACAGGAAAATCACAAGATTTCCTATTAAATTTAATATTTGATGTCTCAAATATCTAATTCAAAATATCAAACATATGACACCATTGGAGTCCCATGCACTGGGGTTCTACTTGAAATGAAAGGGATGATACTGGGATTCATAACCATAAGATCTTCAAAGTCAAGGTAGAGCTTGGGTGTTTTGCATGGTAGGAGAGAAACTGCCTAGCAGGCCTAAGTCCCTAGGGTCAAATCCCAGCTCTTGAATGGAACAAAGTTCTGAAAGAATCCTACAACCTTTGCAACATCTCAAACTTTGTCTAATGTTCTTGGTTTCATGACTGCTTTTCCAAATTACCAGAACTATCAGAACTCAGTTGAAATCTCACCTGATAAAAAAGATGTAATTGTTGTAATGATTTTGAACCTCCCTTCAATATTAACTAACATTTTATATAAACACTTACAGGGTGTCACTACTATCAACAGTATAAGATAATGCAATCCCCAGCAATCTTCAGAGAAGATGTCAATGCCTTGTTGAAGAAGAAGCCTGATGATGTCTTTGCATTCACATTCCTGCCACAAGCATGAGGGATGAAGAAGAGGTAATTGTAATAATTTTGAAATTCTATTCAATATTAACTAGCATTTCATGTAAACACTTACAGGGTATCAAATCAAAAAGGATCCAAAAGACAAAATGAGTTTTAACTTTGCATTACACTTGATGTAGAATTCTGAAGGCATGGATAAAACAAGCAGAGATTAAGTAATCAGATGAAATAATAAAAAATTCAAGACAGAATCAAAAACCAAACAAAAGTACCTATTTTCAAAGCTGATCAAAATAATATATTGCTTTACCTAATAGAAGTGCATAGATGATAGATAACAAAACATCATTCTTCATTGTAAAGAATATAAAACCTGTTATATATGTCACTGTGTTGCCCACCCTTAATACTTGGTAGCTGATGTTTTATTTTGAAAGACTGTACTATGTCCTAAACATTATAAAATTATCAACTTCCATCAATTGAATACTTTGACTGACAGGATTCTTACCTCTGGACACCATTACTAAGGTCAAAAGAAGCAGGGGAAAAGTATAGGTCTGTACCTTCCCCAATCAACGCCATGTATATTTGCTCCCTTGTCCATTAAAAGTTCTGCCATGTGCTGTTTTCCTTTACAGCAATAACATGGTGTGAGTCTCTCCTGTAAGAAAACAGAAACACTTCAGATTCACCCAGTTATATATTTCACAACTGAACTGAACATTGTATAAAATACCCTTTTTAAATGAAATTATAATGACGCAAGAACACATAGTAGCTCTTCCTCCTTAGACCCCTGCATTTTGACAAGTGCTGCTCCTTCCCTTTGAGATGGCCCTTCCCTGCCTACAGTGGCTACATGATAGCAGAATATACTTTGACACATCATATATATATATGATATATAACTTCTCATTCTTCTGGTTGTACATGATGTTGGATAACACTGGTTATGTAATCATATATGTACATAGTGTAATAATGCATAATTCATACTAGTATGCTTCCTACCCCTATAACTGTCCCCTCCCTTCACTCCACTCTAACTAATCCAAAGTACCTCTATTAATCCCTATCTCCCCCACTTATGGTGAATTAGAATCCATATATCAGAGAAAGCATTTGGCTTTTGCTTGTTTGTTTGTTTTGTGGGGGCTTATTTCACTTATCCTGATATTCTCCAGTTCCATTGATTTACCAGCAAATGTCATAATTTTATTCTTCTTTAAGGCTGAGTAACATTCCATTGTGTATCAAAGTCACATTTTTTATACATTTATCTGCTGTAGGGTTCCATAGTTTAGTTATTGTGAATTGAGTTGCTATAAATATTGATGTGGCTCTGATTGTGGCTCACTGTAGTATGCTGATTTTGGGTCATAAACCCAGGAGTGGGACAATTGGGTCAAATTGTTTCATTCCAAGTTTTCTGAGGAAATTCCATACAGCTTTCTATAATAGTTGCATCAATTTGCAGTCCAACTAGCAATGTATGAGCATATCTTTATCCCCACATTCTCAAAAGTATTTATTGTTGCTTGTATGTTTGATAATTGCCATTCTGACTGGAGTGAGATGAAATCTTAGTTTTGATTTGCTTCTTTCTAATTGCTACAGATTTGAACAATTTTTATGTATTTGTTGATTGTATTTCTTCTTTGAAGTCTCTGTTCAGTTCCTTTGCCCATTTATTAACTGTTATTTACTTTGTTGGTGTTAATTTTTTTGAATTCTTTATATATCCTGGAGATTAGTACTCTATCTGATGTACATATGGTAAAGATTTTCTCCCATTCTGTAGGCTCTCTCTTCTTGTTACTTATTTTTTACCTTTGCTGAGAAGCTTTTTAGTTTGAATTAATCCCATTTATTGATTTTTTATTTTACTTCTTGTGCTTAAGGAGTTTTGTTAAGGAAGTTGGGTCCTAATCTGACATGATGAAGATTTGGGTTCAATTTTCTCCTAAAATAAGCAATTTTAGAGACACTAAAATCCTTAAAAATACATTAGGAAGGAAGAGCTATAAACTCTATTTTGTACTTGAGACAAGGGGCTTACTTGATGAAATACCTATGTGGATTAGTAGGAAACTGGAGAACGCATAGCACTCAGACAAAGGACCTCACTCTGCAACAAGAGAGTAGTTTGGGCTCAAAGGAGAACAGATTCAGTTCTTTCGGTGGGCTTAATAGCCACTTTCTGCAGGAGAATCCTCGATGCTCATGTTTACTCTATTCACAGTGGGAGTCCATATATGTTTAAGGCATTTTTGGTCCATGGACCTGGTGGGTGGATGAAGGTATATTTGCTGTGGATATTTGTGTATCCAATTGCCTGTGTACAAAGTGACATTTTGGCAGGTAAAATCTACTCTCCATTATATCTTGTGTTATCATAACAACCAGGTCCACAAATGTCCTAAGAACTGAGAATACCTAATTTAAGAGTTTTTCCTCAACTATTAATTTATATTTCACTTGTATTCAATACTCTGTGACTGTTCATTATATGAATAGTTTGCTAGAACTGCTGAAAATGAAGTATTAAAGGGACCCTCCTGTGTATTCTCACTCAATTCAGGGATTGTAGTGTTGAACACTGCCAGGCTGGTCATGCCAGGGTTCTAAGAACTCAACAGACCTCCTGAGACAGTCTACTACAAAACTGCTACTGAACAAGGGTTCATGATTTGCTATTACTCTAATGGAAAAACCCTGCATGCAGACAACATTGGTTGTCAAAATGACCTGGAAGACATCCAGGAGGCATAAAATACTTAAAGCCTCATCCTCTACTTATTAAAATAGCATCTATAAGCCCATTTTGAAGGATTATTGAATGGCAGTGAATGATTAATGGTTGGGAGGAAAATGATGCTATTATGTCAGCAAATAGTTAGTGTCTACAACACATTTTTCAAATTACCAATCACAGAACTGGTGAAAAGTAGGGGAAATTTAGATTACCATTATTGGGATGGAGAAGTGTGAAAGAAGGATTACCTGGGTGACCTCCCACTCTTTGAGCGATTTCATCATCTTTGGATAACTGGGATTCATATATGACTTGAATATGTTTATTGGCTCTTATCTAGGAGTTCTATCAGAATCTCCATGAAGTATATTTAAAAGTGAATATCCAGGTCTTAATATATTTACTGAATCTAGATCTTCAAGTGAGCCTGCAATTGTCAGTTTTCAAAAACTAGCCTTGGGACACTCCTAAGCATAATTTTAGGGCAGAACATGACAAGGAGAAATACTCTGCTTCAGTGACATATCTGTTCCAATGCAATTTTCCTTTATCATTTGAGAATTGGCCAGAAATGAAGCATGTGTAAGATAACCATGTTCAGGAAATCCCCCAGATTTATTCCATGTAGGGAAAGTAATAATGCAATTCTGTTTCATCCTATCAAAAATAAGATGAAAATATCTCCCACTTCCTAGCAAAACATTACACATTTCAGAAAAGGGTTTGGTCTCATGTGGATGGCTCCCTCTGCCAGAAATTGATAATTTGTAAGTGAATTATCTATTCACCCCTTTTGTTTGGCACCTTCTCAACCTAAGATCAAAGTCCTCCAAAATTAAATCCCTGTGCCTGTTTGCAAGTGTGCAAGTTTTATTAACAAACAAGGAATTCTTATTTTCCCCAAATGTGAAAAGAAACTTGTCTATACCAAGCTGAAAAACTGTTTTTCAAAATCAAAAGTCTCTTTTTATATATCCCCTCAATTACATAACTTCCATATATTTCTAAATATTTGTTTTCCTGTGTTGAACCTCACCACTGAAAGAAAAGTCACTTTTCTAGAACTTGTCAACAGTAACTAAATTCCTCTAGCTCATCAAAGGCTTTATTTGGTTTTCACTTTTAAGATCAAGCCTATATCCAGAGTGGTTGCAGTAGCACATTCCTGAAATACAGATACTGAGGAGGTTTGGGTGAAAGAATAACAATCCCAAAACCTGTTGACCATTTTAGCAAGACCTTGTATCAAAATAAATTTTAAAAAGGACTAGTAATGTTGGCAGTGATAGAACATCCTTGAATTCTAATCTCAGCACCACACTCACAGAGACACACACGTGCAGACACACACACACACACACACACACACACACACACACACACCCTTATATGTTTGGTTCCATGATAAATAGGCTGGCTGTTGAACAGTGAACCCAGAGTAAAAGATAGTATATGAGGGAACCAGGATAGTCAATCTCACTGGCCCTTGGGACTTAAAATGGCATGTACAGACAGTTACAAAAATGGGACTCTCCAATGACAAAACCATGTTTCCCATGGAACATCCACCAATATCTTATTGCCCTAATTGTACTACAACGGAATTGAACATATTACCAAAATGGATGGAATGTGCTAATATTTTGCCAGTGTGACATAAAATCCCTGGCAGTAGTGTATATATTTTGAATTGGTCTCATAGAATTGATGAGAAAACCATGTCAGGAATCTATGACTCCTGGAAGATTTGCTAGTAATATTCTGACTTTCATTGGTGGTGGTATGCAGAAAGACCTGTGGCATTTGATAGCTGCCTTAGATTTCATTAATTACACCAGCAGCTCCCTAAGTGACCTCATGAGTAGGGAGCTGTAAAGTGACTTCATGCTATTGCCTGCAAGCCAATGTTCAATCTCCTTATGTGTTCACTTCTGGAAATAGAAAAGTAAAAAGAACTGCAGAAAAATATCAAGTCACTTGTCACAGATGTAATCTGACTAATTGCATTAGTATGTATAATAGAGGACATGGAGTGCCTGTGTTACCTCAACCCTCCTTTGTTTTAATCCCAGTTAACATTTCAGAACGCTGGTATCTTGATGCTGGAGTTCAAGAGAGATATGCCCAGCTAAATAGATTCCAGGGCTTTCTTATTGGTCATATTGCACTTGGAGTAGTCACTCTGATTATCTGTTTTTGTCTCTGCCATGACATTGTGGTAGCCTTATCCAAAAGCATTCAAAAATGCTCATTTTCTTAATATAGCTCAAAATACTTTGAAAGTCCTACAAAATCAGGTGACTATTGATGAAAAGTTTGAGACCAAATTAAATGCTTTGTAAGCTACATTCATAAGTATAATATATGAGCTTGCCATGCTTAAATTTAGACAATGGCTTCATTGCCATACTGGCTATAAATTCTTGTTACAACTCAAAAATATAACACTTCCACGTGGAATTGGGGAAAAATTAAAAATCATTTAATCAACATAGTCAGAGAAATAATGACAGTCTAGACCTTATAGAGTTACATCACCATATCCAAGATACTCAGGAAAGCAGGAATGAACTTGTGGATCCTGCATAACTTGCTGAACAAATATTTAATGATTTAAATGATTATAATCCTTAGGATATGTTAAAACATTCAATATGTCACACTTTTTGAATCATGTGTTTGCTACTACTTCTCTTTCGCAATATAACAATAGGATGCTGCATTTTCTGAAAAGTCTGAAAACATCAAATAATAGACTACCACTTGCACTTAAACAGTTTCAAAAAGGGGAAATGTCAGGAGAGGTGACTGAATTATGGTTCTTGAACTGTCCTGTGACAGAGGTGACGCCTCTCCCGGAACATTAAGGGCTAAGGTGCTGTTTAATGATTGCCCAGTTGCTATGGTGTCACCCTATTCAAAAGGAAGTCATGAATCTATCAAGTTCTTGACCTTGAAGTTCCAATATCAGCTGCCTGGGTGTAGAGAATATGGGCAAAAGTCAATAATAAAAATAATTATGCTACTCATGCCGATGACCTGCGTTCTGCTTGTTTTGAAGAAATAGCTCTCACAAAAAAAAATCCTTTTAATGATAAACCCTATGTAATAAATGTACTGACCTGGCTAAGAGTCATCGCACTCCCCCAGACTGTAATATTCCCTGGGACCCCTAGATTTTTTTTCTTGTGTGTCTATGTCTGTCTTTCCTAATCCCCCATCACCCTCGTCTGGTTTTGTGAATTAACCATCATGCAGGCTGTGGCAATATAATCTTCCACTGCCTATCTACATAGTAAACTTTTAAAAGTGGATTTTTTATAATTATTTTTAAATTTAGTTTTGTATGTGGTGCTCATGATTGAACCTGGTGCCTCATACCTGCAAGGCAAGTGCTCCACCACTGAGTCCCAATCTCAGTCCAACATTGTAAATATTTTCAAAACATTTTGATTTAGCTAAGTTTTGCTGATATATGGGGTATTTTCATTTTTATTTTGGTAAACTAAACTTCAGAATATTTGCCCTTACTGTTGAGGTGCAGTTTTATGTATGCATTTAGCATATCAGTCCTTGGGTTCAATCCCCCATTTCCCAAAAAGAAGACAAGAACACAGTGACCAGCTTGCTTTTCAGGTCCTGTTAGCAAAGGTTTTGCTACACAGAAACACGTAGGAGGCCTTTGTGATTGTCTCTGGCAATTTTCTCCTTTACTTTTCAATCTATGTTTCATTAGGCACTTCAGGTTTGTGATGTAAAAAGGCAGGTAGCTTGTGGCCATGGTGGCACAGAGCTATTATCCCAGACACTGGGATGCTGATTCAGGAGGTTGGCAAGTTCCAGGTCAGCCTGGGAATATTATGAAGGCCCTGTCTCAGAAAGGGCTAGGATGTTTTGAAGTGGTAAAGGGCCCCATTGATCAATCCTGAAAGAAAGCATCTGAAGATTTAGGAGAATCAACTGAGGACAGAAAAGGGAGCCCCTAATTAAGTCAGGAGGAAGCAAATTATATATAAATGAACACCAGATTTCCAGATATCTTGTAAGTTTCTAAGGTAAACAACATATATACATGGGTGTACACTAATAGATATTGTTTTTAATCATGGATATGAGTCCTGACCTTGCTGCATTATGGAGAATATTTTTGAGACACTTTCCTATAATATATATAACATGATTTTGTAAATGAGGATATGGAAAGTGAGGTACTGTGTATACTTCATTTTACTTGGTGGCGTACTTTAGTCAATTAAGTGCCCTATCAGGTAAATGATTAGTGGGTTTTTATTGGGATACTCACCAAGACTAGCTAGGCATTAGTCCCTTCCAAGTTTTTTAGTTCCTAGGATGAAGCTGTTCCAGAGGCACTAAAGCCAAGTACCTTGATGAGGGGAGATCCCCCGTGTGTGTCCTCTGCTGGGCACAACCTGGAAGTTGCTTGCCTCTCCCACACACACCCCTGTCAGAACCTCAGTACCCTTGCCTCTAGGTCCAGCCCTGTTGCCTTTCCTCTCATTTCTGTTGTTCCTGCCACTCTTGCCAGGAGTGTGGAAATACTGACCTGTGACTACATTACCCCCACTTACAGCCTTCTGGACATTGCTCACAATATCCAGATACCACCTGGTGTATCTACTGGAGTTGAACCTATAAGATCATCCCTGACCAAAGCACAGGAACTTCATCCTCAGGCCTGTGGAGGACCCCATGGGCTCCTGGTCCTGTATCCACACACCAAAAAATGTCCTTCTGGCAGAGACCAGAGCCTCAGAGGCACCTTCCCTTCCCCTTCCCGAAATCCACCTCTGCAAGCCCATACTAGTGCTTAGAGTTGAGTCACCCAAATCTACCCACAATGCCACAAAAAGGGAGCTCCAGGGTTTGTTTGCTGTCCACCAAAAAATGATAGTTGCCAAGCAACTGGGCCAAATGCCAGAGCCTTTGCCCTTATGCTTTTACCCAACCCTGATTGGATGGGACATAAAGCACCTCAGTACACATGTAAGAGGGACTGTGAGGGTCAAAAGCCACCAGCTTTTCTTTTCAGCTTGAAATTACACTATAAAATAGCATCATATAAATATATTCTTTCTATAATTTCTATATCATATTTTAGTAAGAAAAATTTAAATTCCATATCAAGGTGTAATAAAACATTATTCAGATCATATATTCTTGTCCCCAAGTTTTTGCCATATTCTTGTAATGCTCCCAAAAGCATATCTTCACTTACTATTACATCACAGGAAAGAAGCTCTAATGATGCTAGACTCAATATCAGAAACAACTGGAAAGAAAGAGAGTACTATTTTTGTCTGAAACACTTCATAATTAGCTTTGACATGAGGCAATGATAAGGGCAAAAGAATAAGAATGAAAAATATGTATGTTTGAGAAAAAGAAGAATTATGATTAAAAACAATTTGCACATGTTTGTACACTGGATTTATTATCCCTGTGTTTCTGTATCAGAGCTTCTGGTTCTCCCATTCTTAATACATTCATTCAACAAGCATGTGCTAAGGCAGTGTGACAGGTGCTGAAGTGACTACGTAGAGGTGATATGGTCCACTGCTCAAGAGTCCTATATTATAACAGAAAAAGTGTCCAACCAGCAAATTCCAAACAAAGTCACAGACACTATGAAAATATCTGAAATAGGAGACTGAAACACTCAGATGGAACCTGTAAACCATTTTCCCATCAATATTGCAGTTCTTTTGGTGGAGGTAATGTGTATGTAGAAACGTCAAGGGTAAGGAGATGGAAGTCAGAAGAACAAAGAAGCTCATGCAAACAGCCAGAGGCAAGGGATGATTCTTAAGGAATTTTAATTTGTGGAAAAGCTACAGCAAGGGGCTGAGGAGGTTAAGTAATAAGAGGAGAAGATGAATTAATTCACAAGGATCCAACCAGGTAAGTTTTTTTTTTTTAATTCTAGAAGTTATTTGGAGTGTTCTGAGGATAAAAGGTAGTTCCATGGCATAGTAAATGACAATATGTTAAACCAGCACAGGTCAAGAGACAACTGATGAAGTGCAAATGCTTGACTCTACTACTTCAGGAGTCTGCATTTTGGTACCATAAACTGAGAATTGGATGATGCCTTTGTTTTCTAACACCATAAGCAGGGGGATGAAATACAGCAATAGCAGAAGTAATGAGAGCATGGAGTTAGAATTAAAATAAACTTTGAGATTTTACAGTTTAGAGAGCATAAATAAATAAGGATGTTTATTTCATTAATAATGTTTATGTTGTCATATTTCTCATTAGATTAAATGAGCTAAATAAATTTAACAAAATAAGCAAAACATATTAAGCATAAAGTATATTAACCAAAAAAGGGACATTTGCTTTTCATAGATTATTTCAGAAATCGATCTATTAATACATTAATCTAAATTTGTTCCATTATGTTCACAAAATACCTTGAGTTCTCTGACTATACCACATTGCAACCCCTGTCACATTTGAAGAAATACACATATTATTTGCAATGCTAAATTTAAAAAGGAGGCATAATTGTGGGAATGTCAATTTTATAATGTGGTCTTAAAAGAAGAATTTCAGAGCCTACTTCTAGTTTGAGGACTGCTTTGAAAAAAATCACATAAATGAAATTGAACTCTCACTTATTTTATATTTAGATAATAGAATAGACATGTAATATGGAAAGATACTAAGATAATTTTGATTCAATCAACAATTCTAATTGATCTATTAAATGTGAAGTATGAAATCTTCCCTGAGCTATATACACCCTCAGCTCTGGAGGAAGAAATCTTCACTGCCTGGATAGAAATTTCTCAGGGGAAAACAAAATGAAATTGTTTCCCCTGACTCTGAAAAAGAGCATACTGTCTCTTCCATGCTTTTACAGGACATGGGACACTAGACAGTATACATGACAGTTGAGGGCAACTTCTTTTGGGAAAGAGATAACAAGAAATGAAAGCTCACAGGGAGCGGGTACAAGCTAAGGGAGGGGCTGCACTACAAAGGGAAACACAAAAGCATACCTAAGGGTGTTGGGCACTGAAGGTTGTAGTTTTCTCCTGCCTGGTGGTAGAGTGGTTAGTCTCATCAGGGCAATTTAAGAGCATGAAAATAATATTTTAAAGTCCCTTTCATCCAATTCTTGCTATCCCATGAAATCAAACTATTTCTGTAATAGAAATTCAGAAGTGTTCCCTATGGAATGGTTTAATACAATTCTTGGAACAGATTATGTGGGATAAAATTAGAAAAATGTCTTGGCAACATTCATCACTGTCCCTATTTTGTTGAATAAGGATGTCACCAAAGTATGAGTGGTGAAAAACACATAAGCTTAAGGGAAACTCAATGTTGTTTGGAGGAATAAGGATGTTTAGCAAACTGCTGAACTTCATTTTATATTTAATACTATTGTAAAGCAGTATCAGTTCCTTAAGTGGAAAATCACATTATGCCCTTTCACTCTATGTAGACAGTAAACTTAAGAGGTTGGAGGAAGCCCAGCACAAAACCTCAACAAGTAGATCACATAAATAGCTTCATTTGTACTTTTCTACTTTTAAAAATGTGAGGTGAGAAAAATACACACAATGGAATATACTATGATTTTTATCCTTTTAGAAGAAGTCTCTTGCAAGTGGTTGATTTTAAGAATGTCCACAGAAATCTAAGCTTCCCCACAGGGTGATGAAAACTGAAGGGATAGGGGCTCATGGTTTCAGAGCTCCCACCCATTTTTTATTCAGATAGCTCTATTTCAGGTTTATGTAACATAATCTCATGACATCAAACATTGAAAGCACTGTTCTATTTGTTTTTAATTTAGAAATGTATGAAAGTCATAGTGCCTTTTTTTCACAAAAGGAAGCATATATTTGAGGTTTAACATGAAATCATACAAAGAAAATTTGTATAAATGCAAACCCATAGCACAAATAACAAACAAGAAAGTAAAAACAAAGAAAACTAATTGTCAACTATATACAATTGGACACAGCTGTGTCTTGTACATTAGAAAGTCTTTTACAAAATAATCATCTTAGGTCAACAGAAGACCAATCTTCAATGTCATCCTGAAAATGGGTTTCTTTACCATCTCCTAAAAGCAAAAACAAAAGAGCAATTAAATTTGTGCCACTGTGACAAACTTTCAAAAGTCCACTTTTGTGAATTGTTTGAAGTCCTAGCTTTATTATTTTCTTCAAATAATTAAACATCACATGCATATTTATCAGCAAAATGCAGCTTAGGTAATTGATCAAATCACCCTGGAGTTAACAAATGACATTAAATTTATATCTATTCAGAATAGAATCTGGGAATGCCATCTTCCCATTTTCAATTGAACTTATTAAGGCCTACTAGAAGCATCTCTAGTAAGCTCAATGAAATGCTACCACAAATATGAATTTTCAATAGACTCATTATATCACGAGAAAACAGATTGCTTTGTGCATATGGTCTTAAACTTAAAATTTATATCCCAGATTTAAAATTTCTTATTTTGGTTTGTAGATTTCCCTATTACCTATAAAAAGAAAAAAACAAGCATTAAATCTTTAATACTTAAAATGAGGCTCCACAATTGAAATTCAGACTAAACAGAAGACCAAAATGATTAAGCTGTAAAAATGCATTTTGTACAGAACTTCTTTTTATGGGTCAATGGAGGCTCAAAGAGATGATAGCTAAATAGCTCTAGACTCTTAGTGAGCCTACAAATGAATTATCCATGTGGTGAATCAATGATAACAAAATTCAAAGCACAAAACAAATTTCTGTTTACTATCTACCATACTTCTAGTCATGTGTTCAGACATACACAGACAAGGTCTTCATTTTAAGTATAATTTAAATCCAGACAGAAATGGTAGCAAAAAATTTATTTCCCTGGCCTCAAGCTTCCATGTAAGGACTTGAACTCTCAACCTTCTTCAAGAGAAAAGAGATTTGCCTAGTGGCTGGATAGATCACATTGAATGTACTGGCTTGCCTCTCCATCTGAAAGCTATATCTGCACATGGTAATGTGTGACTCTGCTCTCATCTCTGCAGATATCATCCTGTTTATAGGACACCAGTGAAGTAGTGGCTTCTTCCACTGAAAATTGTGGTAAGTGTCTAATCTGAGATGGAGAATCTGGAAGCCCTATATGACTGCATGACTAAGCCTATCTTTCCCTTAATTTTTAGGTTTGAGCAATGCAGCTAGTAGGTTGGTCTCCATCCTTCTGCCTTTTGCCTTCTGATCTGGGGCAGGGTGGGAATAAAGGGTCCTTTGCTGCCTACCACACCACCACCCAACAAATGAATGGTTGACTGTGGAACACTTATGGAAAGGTTTTCTTCTTCCTTGGCTTTATGATATTTCTTCTTCATAATATTGTTCACTTGAAAGAGGGGGGGAGTTGAAGGGAAGATGTTAAAAACAGAATTATAGTGAAATCAACAAGAGTAAGGCATAACAAATACAAACATGGTCTCACTCATTTCAAGAGGATACATTGAAAAGTCCACTGAATCTTACTCTAAATGATTTGTTGGAAAAGCATTCCTTCAAATAATTTTAACTAATACATACACACTTTCCACAGTTTACATATATTTGGTAACTCTTCATGTTGTAAAGAACAATTTGATATCATTCCTTCTTTTTCTGGAGCACTCAATTGTTATAAGGAAATAAATATGCACTCAGGTATAATAAAATCAAAGAAGTTTTTCATGTGTGAATTTCAAAGTTAAACTGCAAATGGCATATGCATGAAAGAACTCTACACCAGTTAGCATATAATTATAAAATGTATGTATTATATCCCAAAGGCCCAAGGAACAGTTTGTTTAATGAGAACTCAGTATATTTAAACAACTTGTGAGAATACTGCATGAAAAAGAAAAGAATTAGAGAAGTTGACAATTATGCCTAACTTCCAGAAGACAGAAGAAAGAAAGAACATTTAACTAGAAAAATAAGAAATCTTTTCAGATCAATCTTTGATGTCTGAGTAATAAGCATTATGCTAGGATAATGTGGTAAGAATTAAAATTCAGATTAGACAGGTACTACCTTGGACATGCAAACCAGTCTGTTCAGTTGAGGAAAAGTACCAATCAATAGTCTGTTGTATACGTTTCATCATGAAAATTGTTAAAGTTTGAGGCATGTGACTTTGGCTGTGTTGTACCTGGTTTGTCACCTCTAGGGTAGAAAATATGAACCAAAAATGATATTTGAGAATAAGAAAAAATTACTGAAATGAAACACCAAAATTTTTGTGTCTGTAATGTCATTCCAAAAATAATGACTATCAAATGTACTCTTGGGTCTAGGATGTGTCTCAGCAATTGAGAGCTTCACTATCCAGCTTGAGTACCTATGTTCCCTCCCCAACATAAAGAACACAATTTAAACATTAACTTAATTTATATTGCTTTTTTTACTTGCAATTTGTTAGGCACAAGGCACTGGAACATAAAAATTGTTAAGCCATCAAATGTTATCATTCATGGAAATTGGAGTACTTTTTAAAAGATTTGAATTACCAGAGTATGGTATGTATATCAGTGACAGCCTGTGCATACAAGGCCCCAGTTCAGTTCTCAACTTTAAATAACAGTTGTCAAAACAGTATATTATCAGAAAAAAGTTCTCTGTATGATAAAATTATGAGATATATCTTTCCTGCTAATTTTTATTTTTATATATCATAAAAATTAATAAGGAACCATGAAAGCTCTATAATATCTCCCCATCAATAAAAAAGAGCATCCCAGAAGTTTTCAATCATGTACAACCTTATAGTACAAATTAACAAAACCTATAATAAGTATTATAACAAATTAACAAAACCTGTACATATTACTATATGTGGTAATCTAGTAATACAAAAATTGTTAGATGACAGGAGTAAATTTCATGCAATGCTAAGAGATGCAATAAATGTTTCATGCTGTGAACATGGAGAAAAAGTGTTTTAACAGTGGGGTTGAAATCACAGACTAGAAAAATAATCATTGCACTCATTTTCCTTAATGTTACAACAAAATGATTTTAAGATAGCACTTCATGATGGAAGTAATCCAGAATGATTAACCTTGCAAATAAAGGAGATGGTAAACAAATTCTCTACTCATACTATTGGGAATATTTTATTTTCTGGAATCATGACTAAAAATCTTTACAAGTCTCTTGTTTTGTAACATCTCACCCTAAAACCCACCCTTCTCTATCTTTTTACACAGTATGTTGGTGCATCTGACAAATTTCTGGGTTTTTTTTTTCTTCAATCACATGGATTATTGTGACCTTCACTTCACATGCACAAGTCACTGCAATGACTCAGTAATTTACCAAATGAAACAGAAAGAATTCTATTACAAACCTGGGCCTGAAGAAAAATAGAGGATGCAACTCACCTTTCACACGCTTCCACATGCTGTTATTTGAACATGGCTGGTATGCCTCATGATCACTGATGTGTTCGGAACATTAAGACTTCTAACAAGTTCATTACTAACCTCCACTAGTCTCTGCTTGTCCTGCAAATAGTGGAAAACAAAATCATTAGTTTCTCATTATCCCTAAATGAATTGCAATCCTAAGAAAGTGCCATGAGAGTAAATGGAATTTTCCACTCAACAGTGTTTTAAGCCTAAACATGTCAGAGCAGACCTACTGTGTAGAGTTAAATTTTAAGTTTGAAAATGCTCACATGAACTACTTATATTCCCAGGGGGAATAACTAATAGTTCAAACTAACTCAAACAAAGGAGGAGGGAGAGAAATCACTATCAATGATGTGTGGTCAACAGGTGACACCTCAGCCCTCTGGAGCTCTCGATTCCTAAGACCCTGCAAGGTGCTGTTAGCAGTACACTATACAGAGGGTAACTGAAATGATGCATATGCTGATTTAGGTGATTCTAATGGCCTATTCTAATACTATGTAAATTAAAATACCATGATACACTGCCTAAATATATGCAAAAATAATACTCAAATAGTCAAGGCAGCAATGTATTTAGTGAAAACTGATTATGCCTTTTATGAGGTATCCCTCAAAGGCATTGTCAAACGTATGCTCTCTACTGTCCACACATTAGATGGAAGAAAATGAGCATTGGGTCCTCCAGAATAATTCAGAGCAGCATTCTCTAGGGGAGAACCTGATAATTTGCTTGATGATCAGAAGAACTGAAGCAGCCTGGAATACAGTTAGCTTATAACATCCTTAGCAAGGCACTGGAAGGGGGACCAACCATTTGTGTCTTCCATTCAGACTCTTTTACAGGCCAAGGACTTTGTTTAAACCACTTTGAGATTTATTATCTTCTTCATCCCGTGCTAACAATTTCCTATATCACAAGTATGCATTTACGTAGACTTGAAAAACTCAAAAGGACAGATTGTGTCCAGTGACCCTCTAGGGATAAAACAAAAGATCTAAAACAAGGAAAATTTATCAACCAAGTGCCAGAAAATGCACCTAGAGTAGGATTAACAGCAACTATTTGGATTTCAATTATAATCTTTCTTATGTAGTTACACTTATTGATATATTTCTTTGACAGAATGCTAACAGAAAATTTGTAACCATGTCACTCATATAATGTTAGACATAACACTGGATACTTAAAGATGAAGTGATTATTTTGGCAATACAATTGTATTACTGAGAAAGATGAAAATGATATAAACCCCCAAAAGGAGGGAGATATAGAAAGTGCCCTGCACTTATATTCTGAAAATAAGTTCATTTACCACCAATGTTCTACAAACTTAGGCTGCAGAGTTTCATGTTCTACTAGCCTCATGAATGTGACTCATGAAATGTTATTCTTTATAGGAAAATTTATCAGTTTAATGTATTTCCCATGACACTAATTTCACTCACATGTTAAGTTCATCTGACAATGACAATCTAATGTCCATTTCTTCTAAATAGAGCTGCTTATACTTTTCCATCTCTGTTTTATAAAGGTAAGCTTGAGTGTTCATTTCATAAAGTTTGGACTTCATATCTTGAATTCTCATCTTCATTTGACTTCTCATTGAAGCATCATAATGCTCTGTTAATTGATGAAAATAGTTCTGTGCCTAAAACCATTTAAAAGGATATATTTTAGATATAAATATCATACAAAAATTTATTGCACATTTTTTCTCTTGGCAGTAAATAAGAATTTGTTTTAAATGTGAAAAAAGATGCTTTTTAAAAAATAAGTCATTTATGTCAATTGCATTAAATGTGCATAATTAAATAATTTAAACCATCCTTCTAGTCTCCTTTTAGTTGTTTCATTTATGTTATTATATTGTGTGGTTCTTGGAATCAAACACAGGTCCTTCCTTGCTCCTCATAGGCAAGTACTCTACCTGAGTTACATCCTCAGCTGTGAATCACTTTGTAATCAGATGAGTCAGAGAATAACACAATTGGTTCAAAATTTTAACACTATAAGGTTGTCAGCAAATACCTATTCTATATCACTCTCCTTTCTTTTCCTCATACTATTCTTGCTTAATGCCACCAATGATTTTCTTGATTCAAAATCATTTTTCTGAAGGATCAATTTAGTTCTAGTAGTGATGAGCTCTGCAATATTTCCAGGGACAACTCTTGACCTCTTGTTTTCTAGATGCCTTGAAAACAAAGTTCTGTCAGGAATAGAGGAACCATATACAACTTAGGCATCCAAGATATACTTTGCAGTGAATGAACTAAAGCACATCACAGAAAAGTTCACCTGTAAAAATTGGACCATTTCCTCCAATGTTTCCTTTCTTCCCCTCTCTTCATTTGTCACTTCATATTGTTTTATAGGAACAATTTCCACCAAATAATTCTCTCTAGATTGTTGAAGGGTTAATATTTTTCTTCCAATTGCTTTTTCTCCTCCTCCAGTTTTTCACATGTCATTTTCATTTCTTCCATAGACAGAACCTCCTGCCTAAGGAATTGATTTTCTATATCTAGATATGCACACTGTGAAAATGAATATTCCAGTTTTTCCTTAAGATCATCCAACTGCATAAATAAAATAATGTGTTAATGAACATAATAGTCTGGGAACAGTATCACAGAAATCGAATAACAAAGTTTGACTTGCATTCAGTTGCAATGAAATACAATGTAATCTAGTCCCTGAAAATGTGTTCCAGTGAATAACTCCAAAAATCAGCAAAGTGAAAACCACATGCAGTTACAGAAATCAATTCATAACATGCATCACTTTTTCACAGCCCATCACAGTTGATCATGGACCTTTATTTTTCTAGGACTGTTTTTGATTTTTCTTCATACAAAACTGAATGTCACTTCATAGTGGAAGACCTTTACCTCTTAATTCCATCCTCACTCCTTATTTTCTAAAGTCATTTTATGGACATTATACTGACTTATTCAGACCTGCACCAATACATGGTTCCTACAGTAGGAGTTTGAACAGAACACTCTTCAGTTAATCATTTTTGTAAACATGGATTCAAGCATCATAAGCCATATTCTGAGCTCAGGGAGACCTCCAATAACATGTTCTAGGTGACAACCATGCAGATGGACCAGACCAAATAATGTCACCTTCAACAGACAGACATGGATTTATGAGGCTATAGATGGCTCTAGTCCCCAAAGCCAGATTGCACTCACACAGATGATTTCTAGAAGAGAAGACTTTGACTGGCCCCACTAACCCATGCCTAAACTGCAGATTGTGAACAAAATGAACATTGCTTTCAAAGAATGGATTTTGAAGTGGTTCATCATACAGCAATATCTGTTACTGGTATTGTTAGAAATACTTATTGCTGACATTTTATTAAAAATCCTACAACCATTTTTAGGATACTTTTGGACTAGAGGTAAGAGGAAGTCAAATGATTTTGATTAAATAAAATCAAAAGGTATTCAAAGGGACTCTGAAAGAAATTTTGGTGGTCCTTAACAAGACTGATAGGAAGAGTTTCAAGGTCAGTGATCTAAATTATATGAAAAGGAGACCCCTGCTATGGAGCAGCAGGAAGTGCCACTGGAATTAGAGATAAGGGGATAAGAGGCTATAAAATTTAAAGAAACTAGCATTTACTGAATTCAAGTGCCTGTTTCCAATTGGTATCAACTCTACTTGTCAATTTGTCAAATATTGCTTTAAAAAAAAAGTATTCTAGGATAAGATCAAATCCAGGAACTTCTTGGAACGTGGTCTGCCATTGAAGCTGACATTATTACTCTAAAACCACTTGTTCAAGTTTCAGAAAAAAATTAAGGTGTTGCCTCAAGTTTCCTTCAAGGTCTTAAGGTACAAAAACTTTTCTTAAAAACTTCCATAATAATTTAAAATTTTCATTCATTTTATAAGTTAATGTTGCACTCTTGCATTTCCGTAAAAGCATATAAACTGTGATAATCATAACCACCATCCCTCCTACTCTCTATTTCTCGGTCTTTCTGTCTCTCTCTTCCCCTTCCCCTATTCTCATTCCCATTGCATAATGCTTCTTCTTCTACTTTTAGGTCACCTTTCTATTTTCTGTCACTGTTTAAACTTCCACAGATGAGGATAAACATTCAGTCATTTCCTTTCTTCATCTTCCTATTTTTCTTACAATGATAATCTTGAGTTTAACCATAGCTTGAAAATGACACAATTTCATCTGCTTTTATGACTGCATAATACTCCATGAGTACATATGTTCCACTCATTCTTATTCATTTATTTCTTCACTGTCTCCTAGTCTTGTTTCTTTAATTGACTAAAGTGAACAGTGCCACAATAGTGACAGTACTGCAGGAATCTTCTTTGTATGTTGAATTGATTTCTTTCAGTAGTCTATTTGGACATGCTACAGCTGAATCACGGAGTCATTTCCATTTTGATTTTTTCAGGAATCACCTATAATTTTTCACAGTTATACCACTTGATATTTATACCAAAAGTGTCCACATTCCTTTGTCTCCCAAGATTTTTGGCTTTTTAATTAAGGGCCATTCTGACTGGGGTGAGAGGGAATCAACCTAATTTTGAGTGACATTTTCCTGATGGGTTAAGATGCTGAGCCTTCCTTCATGAATTTATTGTACATTTGTGTCTGCTCAGATCATATCCCCAGTTTTTTTTTTGATTACTTGCTCATTTGATGTATGTTGTTTTCCATATTTCATATATTCTGGATATTTATCATCAGGATATGATTAGCTGGCAAAGATTTTCTCCCATTCTGAGTCCTCTCTTCACTCTGTGAGATCCAACACAGAGCTTTCTTGTGCAGAAGCTTTTTCAATTGATGTACTCCCACTTATAAACTCTTCCTATTATTTTCTTAGCTATTGGAGTGGCCTTCAAAAACTTTTGCAAATCTTTGTTCCATTTTCCTTTAATATCTCTGATGCATTTTGTATTGAGGTTTTTCAAAATGAAATAAAAAGATCTTGATCCAGTTATCTGAATTTTCATGTCCCCATTTGTTCACAAAGCTCTCTTTCTGCCAGCTGACATTTATGGCACCTTTATTCAGATATCTGTGTATTATGAGTCCATTTCTGGCCCCATTCTTCTATTCCTCTGCACAATGTAATTTTTTAATGCCACATGCATTCTGGTTTTGTAGCATGTTTGTGTAATATAATGTGAAGTTAGTCTGGTGTTGTAATGCCTCTGTCATACTAATTTTGTTCTAGATGGCTTGAACTCTTCAGGGTCCTTTGTGGTCTGAAGTTTTGTTGAGCATTGTTTTCTCCAGGTCAGGGGAACATGACACCATTATTTTGTGGAAGATTGCATGGAATCTGGAATTGATTTTGACTTTGATACAACTGTTTTTTGTACACTGTCTGCCTCACAATTCATGCACATGGGAATTCTGTTTATGTTCAGTGTCTTATTTTTCTCCAGTGTTTTCCAATTTTCATCCTAGATATCTTTCTCCTCTGAGTTAAGATTATTCCTCAGTAATTCATTTATTTTTTTGTGATGTTAATGTGAATGGGTTGTCTTTCCTTATTTGTTTTAAGGAAGTTCATTATTGGTGTACAGAAAAGTTATTCCCTGTATATCCTGTTGTTTGTTGAATTTTCTTATCAATTCTGAGTTCTTTGGTGGAGTCTCTCTGGTTTTCCAAGTATGGAACAATTTAACCTGCAAGCCAGACATTTGTGACTACATCTTTCCCAATTGCATTACATTTAATTCTCTTTGCTCTTGTTAAAATTTTGAGCCATAAATTGAGTAGTAGTGTGTAGTGTGGACATCCTATCTTGTCACTCAATTTGTGCACCTTCAGTACCATGTTGGCTATAAGTGTGTTGGGTGTAGCATTTATGATGTTGATGTTCATTCCTCTATGCCTACTTTCTTTAAGATATTCTTTCATGAAGCTCATGTGGATTTTTATCATAGATTGCTTCTGTATCTATTGAGATAATCGAGTGAGTCTTTTTTGTGATTCCTTCTTCATTACCTGTACTGATTTGCCTAGTTTGTTACAAATGAAATAAGCAAACAGAAAAATGCATAAACCAAAAATTCCTCCTACATGACACTTCTTTCCATGCACATGCACAATCAGGAAGGTGCAAATACAAGTATACATCTGAACCACTTTAGAAAGTACTACTATCATGTTAAGGAAAAAGAAAAAATTAGAAGCAAAAAATTTGTGATGAGAAGTATCATTGTTTATTAAAAACTGGACATATATTTTTTTAAATATCCAAGTCAAATATTTTTATTGGAATTTCTTTGACTGATTCTAAGGGAGAGGGGCAGTTTTGAATATTTATTAGTCAATCTAGTATTAAATCTTCCTTTTTTTCCTCAAAGAGGAAAAAATTAGGGAATGAGTTTAAATCATTGCAGTCATGAAGCAAATAGTGTCTTTGAATGTAAATGAATTGAATACACAATCTCATAGATTTTACTTGGAGCTCCTTTGAATGGAGAAGGCTTCTCAAAATTGTGTTATACCACAAAGTCACTACAAAGCATATCAAATGTATTCTACACTTTGAAATTCACCATAGCCAGATTGTGGAGCCAACCTAGATGTCCTTCAATTGATGAATGGATAAAGAAACTGTGGCATATATACACAATGGAATATTACTCTGCAATGAAGAATGATAAAATTATGGCATTTGCAGGCAAATGGATGAAAGGGCAAAGGATTTGGATAGACAGTCACAAACACATGAATGGCTATTGAAAATATGGTCAGTCTTGTTATGGAAGTCTGGTCCTAAGCCAACATGATGAAGGTGTGGGCCTACTTTTTCTTCTATTTGGTGGAGGGTACCCAGTCTAATTTCTAGGCCCTTGATCCATTTTGAGTTCAGTTTTGTACATATGAGAGATAGGGGTTTAATTTCATTTTACTGCATATGGATTTCCAGTTTGGCCAGCACCATTTGTTGAAGAGGCTATCTTTCTCCATTGTATGCTTTTGGCACCTTTGTCTAATATGTGATAACTCTATTCATGTGGGTTTTTCCTCTGTTTCCTCTACTCTGTACCACTGGTCTACCTATCTATTTTGGTGCAAATATCACACCATTTTTGTTACTATTGCTCTGTAGTATAGTTGAAAGTCTGGTATTTTGATACCTCCTGCATCACTCTTCCTGCTAAGGATTGCTTTGACTATTCTGGGTCTCTTATTCTCCCAAATGAATTTCATAATTACTTTCTCTATTTCTATTAGGTACATTATTGGGATTTTAATTAGAATTACATTGAATCTGTATAGCACTATTGGTAATATGGCCATTTTGACAATATTAATTCTGTCTGTCCAATAACATGGGAGATCATCCTGTCCTCTAAGGTTTTCTTTAATTTCTTTCTTTAGTGTTCTGTGGTAAGAAATAAAAGCAAAAATCAATAAATGGAATGGATTCAAACTAAAAAGCTTTTTCTCAGCAAAGGAAAAAATCAATAATGTGAAAAGAGAGTCTACAGAGTGAGAGAAAAATCTTTTCCACATGCACTTCAGATACAGCACTAATCTCCAAAATTTATAGAGAACTTAAAAAACTTTACACCAAGAACACAGATAACCCAATCAATAAATGGGCTAAGGATCTGAGCAGACAAGAAGATCTACACGTGATCAACAGATATATGAAAGAATGTAAAGCATCCCTAGTAATAAGAGAATTGCAAATCAAAACTACCCTAAGATTTCATCTCACTCCAATTAGAATGGCTATTATCAAGAATAAAAGCAACAACTGGTCTTGGTGAGAATTTGGGGGGGAAAGGTACACTATACATTGCTGTTGGGACTGCAAATTTGTACAGTCACTCAGGAAAGCAGTATGGAGATTCCTTAGAAAACTTGGAATGGAACCACCATTTGACCAGCTATCCCACTCCTTGGCCTATACCCAAAGGACTTGAAATCAGCATAATACAGTGACACAGCCACATCAATGTTTATTGCAGTTCAATTCACAGTAGCAAGATTGTGAAACCAAACTAGATGCCCTTCAATAGAAGAATGGATAAAGAAACTGTGGTATATATACACAATGGAATAAAGAATAAAATTATGGTATCTGCAGGTAAATGGATGGAGTTGGAGAATATCATGCTAAGTAAGATAAGCTGATCCCAAATAAACAAATGCCAAATGTTTTCTCTGATAAGTGGATGATGATACATAATGGGGCGGAGGGCATAAGGGAAGAATGGAGGAAAGATGGATTGTGTTTAGGGAAATGAGGGTTGAGGAGGGGTGGGGGAAAGGAAAGAGAGTGGAATGAGACAAACATCATTACCCTAAATACATGTATGATTACACAAACAGTGTGACTACTTCGTATACAACCAGAGAAATCAAAAGTTGTATCCCATTTGTGTATGATGGATTTAAAAAAATTAAAAAATTAAAAAAATTCAAAAAAGAAAGCATGGTCAGCATTACTAATCATCAAGGAAATGTGAATTAAAACTTCAAGGAGAATGACTAAAATTTTAATCAAGTATAGAAAAAGATGTAGAGCAGATAGAATTCTCTGCTATTGCTAATGAGAATGTAAAATAGTGCAATGATTTTACAACACAGGCATGAATACACAGTTAAATATGCAGCTATCCAAGGTATTTACCCCAGGGATCTGAAAACAGTGATGGATACAGAAACTTGTACACAAATATTTATGGCTTTCTACATACAAGCTTGAATTGGAAAGACATCAAATGTCCATAAATAGAAGAAAAACCAAACTTTGGTATATCCATATAAGCAAATTATTAACAGTAATGAAAAGAAATTAACCACTGCTAATTGCAACAAGATGAATGGATGTTAAAAATGTTCCAAGCAAAAGAAATCATACACAGAGCATACATACTTCATGTTTTGTTAATACATTCTTGAACAAGAAAGACTACATTTATAAAAAGAAAATCAATGCTTGCCTGGGACTACAAGTATATCTGGGAATTGATGGCAAATAAACAGGTTGAAATCTTTGAAGAGTAAGAAAAATATTGTATGTTTTGTGGTGATAGTTACATAACATATATTTTGTAATATTCTGATTTGTACTGAGAATATGGAAGACTTATGTGTAAATCAAACCCCATAAACTGTTATATTTCTTCAAAAACAATAAAGGACCCATGACAGTACTCTATTATGAGAAAATCAGCTCTCAGACAAAGAGAGTGGACATTTAAGTTGATGGGTTCACTTAATTAATAATCTTAATTTATTCAGTTACTGCCATCAATTAGGATACAATAGAAAAGAGCTCGAGTGAGGGGACTCCCTTAGAATATTATTGTATACCACATTTGAAACATTAATTATTCATATTATTGTTAGAAATTTTGAGTGTAATTATATTTATCCTATTTTCCCTTTGGGAGAACATGAATTGTCCTATTGCCCATTTGTGTACTTTGACCTGGGTGAACAGCAATTTGATGTCTTTCCTTTGGAGTCAGCAGTCATTTTCCTTTGGTTTTACATTTGTAATTAGCACAAACAGAAGTGAATATATCTCATGATTACAATTAGATAATGAAAACAAAAGCAGTCCTGTGTACCTTAAATTGTAGAACAGGTTTAAAATTTTTCATGTTCCTTTTGTACCACTGTGAGTGCATTCCCTTCTTGCCCCACACACACTTAATGATGACTACTAATCTTATATTAATTTACCTCCTCTATATCTAGGTCTTCATATATACTTTGTATATTAAAGTATATGTTTCTTCATATATAGTATAACAAGAATACAATTTTAAATTATATACATTCATATGTTTTAGGGATAATTGTTTTCTTTATATGTGTTTATATTATTCTGTCCATCATTTTCTAACTTATTTTTCCTTCAATATCACTTGTAGATGTACTTATGTTGCCATATCAAGTGTTTGCTCACTTAAGAGATTATGTAGTTTTTCACTGTAATGCTAGAACCATATTTGTCCACTCAAAAAAAAAGAAAGAAAAGAAATTAGATCTTTCATCCTATGCAAAATTCAATTCAAAGTGGATCAAAGACCTAGAAATTAGACAGAAATTTTACACTGCTAGAACTATATATAAGTTCCACATTCCAACATATTGAGGAAGACTCTGATTTCCTTATAAAGAATAATAAATCTCAACAAGTAAAACCAAAGGATTACTAACCCCAACTCAGATCTCTCCCCAAACTCTGTAGGAGCCCAGTATATGAAGGGATCAACTGGCATGCTACCCCCAATCATGGTGACTAGAAAATACATGGAGGGATGTACTATCCAGGGTGGAGGTTTCTATGACATCCACAGCACAGAGATCACACAGTCATGGGTTCCACAGAGGCAGGAATCCAACAAGCAATTTGAGCCACTCTACACAAGTCCTAGCAAAGGAAACCTGGCTCCAAAATATTACCACCAGTAGCAACAGGAGCTCAAACAGGCAAGCAAATTGATGATCTGCCTCAGACACAGGGTGGTATCCCTGTGCTCTACATCAACCAGGATGGAGCCTGCTGTGCCACAGATTACATACAAAAAGTCTTTAAACAGGTCCCACACTTGAGGACAGCCGCAACATTCTGTGCTATATGAAAGAAGACTCTGTGCAAAGGAGTGGGTGCTCAGTATTCCAAGTCATCAGTAACAGACGTGAACCTGCATCCTGCATTCCTGCTTCCAAGAGAAGTAGCCAGATAATGTAGCATAACACCCTCCAAGCACCCAGGCTCAGGTCTGTGGACTAAACAACAAAACACAGCTGGTGAGGAAAACAGCAACCTGGAAAATAGTGCATGTGCCCCACCAGCACAAGAAGGATAAAAAGTTCTAAGACCCAGAGTTGCTGGTTAACTCAACTCTCATTCAGACTCACAGAATCTGACAGCTTCTGAGGACAACACCAAGCAGCCAACAGAGAACTTGGGGCATACATAGTGCCAGTAAAGGCCACAAAGTGATTTATAAATGTCAACACCATGTGTGTTAGCTACCTCCCAGTGTACCCAATAGAAACCAACTGACCTGTGACCTGATTGCAGTAGATCCTTATGCACACACCATGAGACACTGAGCACCACAGCAAAGAGGCTGATAGGCCTCTAACTTAGACCACCACACCCCTCAACACACACCAAAATAGGTATGGGTAGCCCATTCTTGATATGACAGCACTGGACTCACAGGACTATCAGAGCTTTTCTTCAGGAGAGCTCACAAAAATGCACTTCTATACAGAAAAAAATTAAACAGATTGTAAAGACACAGAAAATCAGGCACCATCCCTGTAATTGAGCAGAAACATAGTAGCTATGCAGATGTACCAAGGACAAGAGAGGGTCTCCTAGACTTTTATCTCTACCTGAAATAACTCTATCTTTTTTTTTCTAGCTCAGGCTTATTACACTTTCTCCTAATACTCCCCCTCTTTTTCTTCTTGAGTTAGCTGCTCCTGCCTCACATCCACCCTTCCCAACTTTTTCTTTTTTATACCTTGGTTTCTATTACACTTTTCCATGTTTTCTCTTTCTCTGCTTTGCTTTTCCAAATTATTTCCTTCCCTTTTCAGCACCTATATTGTAAATGTAATCTTACTATCTTTAATAACATATTTATTGACTTATTTCAAACTACTACAATTTTATACCTGGATGAAAGGAAGCATGGAAGCATTTTCTATATGTCCCCCCCAAAATTTTGCTGGTAGATTGCTCTTATATGTTGTGATTGTAGTAACAAGAGTTTAGTGTCTGATCACAAAGTGGTGCTGATACTGGGAACAGCTAAGTTTACACATGGTATGGGAGAACAATACCTGGGTATTTGCCCTGTCCAGGGCACTTAAGATGGAGGAGCTCACTAAATAATCCCTTGCATAAAAGTAGAAGAGATAATCATCCCAGCACATGGGGAGACATGCAGACAAGAGGAAAAGGGGAGCTAGCTACCTCTACAGTCCAGAAATTTCAACAATTGACCTTGCTGACAACAATGAGAAGAGAATGCTGGAGAAGGAATTTTAAAATTTATATTTAAAATGATCAGTGAACAACTATAAAAGAAGAAGGAAAGAATGAACTAGAAATAAAAATATGGAATGAGTAATATTTCAATAAAGAGTCAGTCTAAAAAAGAAACAAAGAGTATTCCTAGAAAAGGAAGATTAGTTCACACAGAAAATACATTCTTAAGACCTGAAGATAAAATTTATTATCTTCAAACTAATGCTTTCAACATAGAATAGACATTAAGATACTATGCACAGAATACAATAGAAATCTGTGATAACATTAAGAGGACACATCTAAGAATGCCTGGTGTAGACGAAGGAGTCTAATCACAGACTCAGGGAATGAGGATCCAGTTTAATGAAATATCAGAGAAGTGCCCAAACCTTAGGAATGAGTACTAAATTTCCATGCAAGGCACACTGAGAACCCCAAAGAGTCAAGAGAAAAAACAATGCACTCTAAAATATATTATAATGAAAATATCTAATGTATACAATGAGGATGGAAGTTTAAAAACCTGGAAGAGAAAACAGGAGGTCTTATTTTGATGTAAGCCAATTAGAATTTCAGCTAATTTCTTCGTGCTGGCATTAAAAGGAGGGTTTTGAAATATATCTCTCATGTCCTCAAAAAAATCAGGTGAAAACCAAGTTTTTATATCCACCCAAACAATCCTACATATTTGAACATGAGATAAAAACCTTCCATGATGAACAGAAAGTCAAAAAGTTCAATATGCGGTATCCCTGGAAAGGAGTTCTCATTGGAAATTCAATCGTATTTAGAAAATACCACCACCACTTCCCAAATGCATGTACACTCAATCTCACATCTATATTTAAATATGGAATGTATACATATACATATTAAAACTCATCTCTTCAATACTTTTCATGACATATATACTGAAATTTCAAAATATATATTCATATAAATATAGACTTCCAAATATTTGAAGAGGAATATAGAAAATACCTGAGAATTCATTTTTCTCTGTTGATATACTCACCTCCATTTCACAGAAAAGTTGATTGCACAGAATCTCTTTGACAATATCTCTCTCATTGTCCATATCAATTTTCACCCTATGCAGTCACAGAATTTAAGTCAGTAATTACAAAACTCCCCCTCAGCAACACCATTAGAAAGTAAGCACTTCAAAGATCTTTTTTTTTTAATTAGAATATTCTGCCAGACATGGTGGCACACACCTTTTATCCCAGCAACTTGGGAGTCTGAGGCAGGAGGATTGCAAGTTCCAGACCAGATTTGGCACTTTAGTGAGGCCCTAAGGAACTCAGTGAGACCAAACTAAGAAGTGATGAGATTGTGGCTTAGTGGGTTCCCTGGATCCAATTCCCAAAACAAAAACAACAAAAATCATGACACCAACTCATGTTGACAGGCAAGTCAACAAGGCTCACTTCTGACTTCTCAACTCCAACCCTAAAATAAAGGAGGGCCTGGAATGAGATATTTCAAGATCTAAACAAAACCAATTTCCAGTCAGATTCCTATACCCAACAAAACTCTCCTTATATTATCTCACAATGTAAGTCTCAGCTAACACAAAAAATCAATATAATCCCACATATCCTATCAGACTATAATAAAATTAACTTAGAATTCCAAAAAGAAAAATAATTAAAACCATATGAACATAAGGATTTTGAACAATACTCTATAAAGAATGGATCAAAGAATAAAGATATACTTTGAAGCAATAAGAGAAAACATAAAACCAATCAATACTTCTACAGTGTTCTTTTTTCTTTTTTTGTCTTTTTGGTGATGGGGGATTTGAACCCAGGGCCTCATGCTTGCCAGGCAAGCACTTTACCTAACTGAGCCACATCCCCAGCCCCCAATCAATACTTCTGAGACAGTATGAAAACTGTTAATGGAAAGTGTTTACCACTGAGTACCTGTACCTATATTTTTAAAAATTAGGTCCAAATATGTAAATTCAAACACTACACCTTGTCCAAATAAGTAAACTCATAAACTACACCTCAACACCTTAGGAAAGGAAAAACTAACTGCAAAATCAGTAGAAGACATGGGTCAAAAACGATTGGAGCAAAAAATAATAAAATTGGGAAAAATACAAAGAAACAAAAGAACAGGGAGTTGGATACTTGAAATGATAAAAAGGATTGGTAAACACATAGCCAAACTAACCAAAGAAAGAGAGAGAAGTACAAACCCACAATGGCATAGATGAGAAAGGGGATAGTAGCACAGACAGTTTTGAAGTCCAGAGGATCATTAGAAACCATTATGGAAATGTTGATTAACAAACTGGAAAAATCTAGAAGACTTTGACAATTTTCTAGACACACATTATCTGCCCATGTTGAGTCAGGAAAAAGCAGAAACCTAAACAGACAAATATCAACTAATGAGCTTGAAACCACATTTAAAAGCCTAACAGCAATGAAAAGCCAGGACCAGTGGATTTTCAGATGAATTCTACCAGATCTTTAAAAGAGTAATAACATCAGTGTTTCTCAAATTATTCCATGAAATTGAAAGGGGGGAAACACTCCCAGATACATTGCATGAACCATAACTTGATACCAAAACCTGTCAAAGACGCACAAAGGAAAGACAACTACACATCAAAATCCCTGCTAAGTGCATTCAAAAGCACAGTAAGAAGATAATAAGAAGATAATACACCGTGTTTAGGTGAACTTCCTCCCAGAGATGCAAGGATGGTTTGACATAAGGAAAATCAATCAACGTGATTCACCACTTACAGAATTGAGAACAGGAATCATATAAGCATCTCAATAGAGGCAGGGGTCAAGAAAATACTGTTTGTGGACCAAATACAGCACATTCCCTATAAATAAAAAGATCTGTGGTTGCAGAGAGGGGTTTTGTGGTGCTGGTGATTCAACTGGAGGCAACCTGTATACTGTCCAAGCACTCTGCTGCTGGGAAATGGCACAGCCCTTATACACTCAGGTTAGGAGGAATGTGGCCACATCCATAGGACCCAATAATCCACAGAGCAGAAAATACCAACTACCTGAGTTTTTGCCAAAAAAGATTTTCCAATTTCTGATTTACACTATGACACACCCATTATGAAATATTGATAGGTTCCCCCAACATGTTTATATAAATATTCTTAGCATATATATTGTCTTTAATGTACATATATCTAAAATTCAGTCACCCATTATAGTATATAATAAATAAACACCCTTATCATATGCATGCATGTAATGATTCAAAGTCACATTTTTCTGACCTGGAATGATTCAGTTCCAGAAGTGAAGCTTCTAAAAGAAAAGAATAATATGCTGGAAATTTTGGTACATGCTCCAAAATTTCCAAAAACCTTCAAACAGGTTTTTCAAATTCCATTTACCAGCAATGCATAAAAACATTATTAACTACTTATCAATGTAGTTAAATTACTTGTTAATATAATTAAAGAACTGGTACCTCCCTGTTTGGCCACCGTGTTCTGATACTCATGCAAGGATGATTAGCTCTAATGATGGCATAAAATTTGACAATCATAAATATAGCCCAAGTTAGAATTCATTTTAATAACTGTTAATAACTATTATCTACTGGGAAATATTTCCATAATCTTACTGATTATGATCTCCTTTCTGATCAAGAGTTGACTATTGTTGATTGGGTTTTTGAATTAGTCCATCAGGACCAGCAACAGAAGCATCACCACCATCCCATATCTCCTCTGGGGGTTCAGTTTCCTTAATTCCAGGTCCCCTGCATTGTTCTTCATTCTTTCAGGAAGGTTTGATACTGAGAGAGATGGTAGTTTTCAACAAAAGTCACATTTTTATTTTCCTTGAGATTAGAACCTGACTTTGTTGAATTGTCATGTCTTAATTACATAAAAGGGAAATAGGTGATAAATTTTCTAATTACTCTTCAGTGAAATTTTTTATAGATTCTGCTTCATTTCTCTTTTAGTGAAAGAAATCACATTCCAAAATGTAGAAAGGGACATTGTTCATATTATGCTTTAATTTCATCCGCTCTTGGCCACTTAATGTTTTCAATCCCCATGTGACTAGCAGAAGAAAAAAGAGAAGAACATAATTGTCCTCTTCTGTCTTTATTACCTGATCTAACATTCAACAGGAAGGCTAGAGAACATGAGGTCATAGTTCAGGAAGTATAGGCAGCTTTCCCATTTCTGCACTAAGCTATTCTTTCCACCACTACCTTTTAACACTCTTCTCATTTGGATTTTGGGATTTTAAAAATGGGGATGGTTGTCACTGAAGTTTAAAGTCAAAGTTACAACAGAATGAGGGACAGAGACAAACTGTGGAGTTGCTAATACACAACACTGAAAAATGAACTTGTTTTCTGATTTCACAATCAATTACTATCAATAAAATCATAGAGCCTAAGGATGTGGAAATATATACCAACTCTAGCCTGATATTCTACTTACAATATGGGAAAAACCAAGAAAGTTTAAATGATCCCTTTCATGCTCCTCAGTGTCATGACCTAGTATTTTATGGAAAAAAAACAACCAAGGAAATGATTCCATTGGTTCCATTATGCTGGGATAGAAATTTCATCAAATCAGTCAGATAAATTTCATCCCATCAGATACATTACATGTGTAATTTAGTTAAAGTAATTGAATGTATTGGAGAACAATAGGAAGTCTCATCTAGTTATCTTTTACAGAATATCTCTGAATGGTTGTTCTTTATTTTTGTGTTTCTATCTATAAAACTCAGTGTACCTCAGACCTTTTCTTCTAACTTGGGGTCATGTACCAAATGTTTGGCTGGGGGTGTGTTCTCCTAATGTGATGAAACCACACATGTCTAAACTTACCCATCTTTTTTAAATGACACTATATAAACAGTTGATTCAAAAATGCATGAGACTGGTGATTTTTTTAAAGTATGGAAGCATATATAGTTATTTCTAAATATTTAAAGTTACGTTGGAACTATGCTTTTAATATTTTGACAAAAAAAGAAAATCTATAACTATGAAAGCACAAAAAATGTATAAAATATTAGTTGGAATACTCAAATGGCAACATGATTTTGTATTACATGAAGTAACAAAATCACGTAAACAGATAAATCAAGAAAAAAAATAGACAAAACCCATGAGATGTGATTTTTGAAAAGTGTGGCAGCATAAATATTTGTTTCCCTGACTCCCTCCCCAGTCTAACACCCACTGGTCCCAGAGTCTTCAGGACCTGCAAGTTTCCTCACTAGTAAGCCACCTGCTCCCCAGTCTCCCAACCCTCCAGTCTTCCAACCAGGCCCACTGCTCTGCCTGATAGACCTTCAGCTTCACTATCAGCCTGTAGCCCTCCATGCCAAGCTATTGCTTGGCCAAGAGACCCACCTGGCCAGGCACACACGTTCAGCATCGACCAGTAGGACCCTGATCTGCCTGGCTCAGGAAAGGTGGGCCTCCTGGACATGGTCAGTCAGGTCCCTCTGAATTGACAAATGGCTTAGTCACCTTCCCACAATCCAGCTGCCCCACATGCAGCTTTATCATCAAGCCCATTACCTACCTTCACACCTGGCCCACAGACCCCCACCCCACTAGTTTTTAAATATCTAAAGTCATCCTGGAACTATGTTTTCAATATTTTGACAAAACATAAAAAGCTAGAACCATGAAATCACAACAAATGTTTAGAATACTAGTTGGGATGCTTAAACTGAAATACATTTTTGTATCCCTACTCACTCATTCTCTTCCTATTGTTCTCTTGATTGTTCACTTGAATGAAAACAGTTTTTTCTCTAAATCAACACAGCAAAATACTTTGAGCAAGTAACACCTCTTTACCAACCACCTCTGAACTAGTCTTTGTTAATAAGGTCACAGGGATAGGGTTGCGTTAGTTTCCCTGTTCATAGGCCACTTGGACAAATGACAGAAAGACTCTAGATGATTAAGAGTAAAGATTATGAGATTATGAGACTATTTTCCACAACCTGAGACTCAAATTACCAGGGGCCCTCTTCAGTTTGTAACAATGTTAGACAAACAGAAGCCCATTCAATAGACAGAGAAATTAATGCCTCCATTCCAAGGATGAACTGGGGCTACAAGTTATTATAGGCATTAAGTAGCTGCTCAATTCACAGTAGCTAGATTGTGGAACCAACTTAGATGCCCTTCAATAGATGAATGGATAAAGAAACTGGTATATATACACAATGGAATATTACTCAGTCATAAAGATGAATAAAATTATGGCATTTGCAGGCAAATGGATGAAGTTGGAGAATATCATGCTAAGTGAGATAAGCCAATCCCAAACAACCAAAGGATGAAATGATCTCTCTGATAAGCAGATTATGATACATAATGGGGGGGGTGGGAGGGAGGCAAGAATGGAGGAAGGATGGATTGTATAGAGGAAAAAGAGGGGTGGGAGGGGTGGGGGGAAAGGAAAAACAACAGAATGAGACAAACATCATTACCCTAAGTACATGTATGATTACACAAATGGTATAACTCTACTTCATGTACAACCAGAGAAACAAGTTGAATCCCATTTGTTTACAATGAATCAAAATAAATAAATTTTAAAAAAAGAATGCTTTAACTTGACAACTCGCTAAAAGTGTTTTAATATTAAATGTGACCTTTTGATTCTAAAGGGCAAGGATGAACAGTAACTTCCTTTGGCCTTATCTTTATTATGAAAACAAAGGAAACATGATTAAAGCAGAAAATTCATTGAAAATATACCTTTAGCTGGTTAATTTCACAGACATCAATTCTTGTTTGCTCTTCCTCTGATGTCATTCCTGTGAGGGCTTCTGCTGACAAATTCATACACTTTTAGTTAAAATATGCAACCTAGAATAATTATAAACTGAAAGTCTTTATAAAACTATAAAAAGAAAAACACACTTTCAAGACAAAGGTCTACTTACATTTTTCTCAAAGAAATTAACTTTAAACTTCACCTAATTTTTTGATGCTTGGGACCCACAAAAAAGAAGTGATTAAATTTTAAAAAGATGCCTACTGATGCTAAAGTCCCTATATATTACAGCAAGACCTAGTCACCATAACATCTGAAACAGCTAAAGCTGAATGAGATAGGATATGTATATTAGTTCCTAATTTAAACATCTTGAAAATACACTAAAAAAGTTTGATTCTACTCTTAAAGAAAAGAATAATCCATAAAATTCATAGAATATTTCATCCTGTTGTGATGACACAAATCACTTGGTCCACAGTATAGGTAATGGTGTCATAGTATCTATTCACTAATTTTAATACATCTACTGTGAAAACTAAAAGGAACTTTTGATTTCCATGGACTATAATTGGCTCATATGAAACTAATGAGAAAATGCAACACATAAAATTCTTTCTTACTGATCTGAAGAAATACAGGATTTCAGGACTAGAATTAAAAATTGGATATTTACTCTAGAAAATACTGTTTCAGTTTACAAATTTTAAACCTTATATTCTTAGGTCATACTGAATTAAAAACCATTGAAAACACCATTGGTTCATATTTACAAGAATATAATTCATTCTTTGATATTTTAGTTTGTTCTTTTGTGGCTTAAATATTGTTATACTTCCACTTTTATCTAGGTCAGTAGAACCAAAAGTATCTAGGCTAGGGTTGTGGCTCAGTGGCACAGTGCTTGCCTAGCACATGTGAGGCACTGGTTTCACACATACATACATACATCTATACATAAAAGTTATTAAGAAAGAGTAATTCCTGTTCAGGGTCTTACCTGGGTATTTAATTTGAAACATGCAAGAACTATTTCTGTACTGACATGTAATAAATAACAGTAATAAATAAAATTACTATTTTAATACTTATCTGGAAAACATTTAGCAAATATATCAAATTCTTAAGGCTGGATTACAGAGTCAGATCTATTAATAGAACTTTATAACACACACTTCAAGTTACTAAAATCAACAATTTTTTTAAGATACTAATGAAGGGACAAAAAGGGAAAGTGAGGCACAGGTAAATCAAAGACCTTATGGTTTGGCACATGATACTGGTACTTTCATTGAGGTCAAGCTATCCATGACATCCTGGACTGGAAAGTACCCTGAACTTAGAAGTTCCAGCTTCTAAGCACCAGCCTATTGTTGTTAAGCAAGTCATTTCCCTAAGTTTTCTTTCAACAATATGAATTTTACTGCTTCATTTCACGAGGTTGGAGATTCCATGGGATGTTATAAAACAATGCTCAGAGAAAGGAAAGCAATATAATAATTTGTTCCCCATTCTGAACTATATAGGAATTGCAAACACGAATCAAACTGTGTTTTCCCTCAGGTTCCAATATTGAAATACTCAGAAAACATCAAATACTAACTTGGGTCATCAGCTATTCTTTGAATCTAGAATTTCAGAGAAGTCAGTTATGTAATAATTGACAAACCAATTTATTTACAAATATATCATCCCATTAAATTGATTAATTGTCACCTATGATGGAATCAATCAATCAGTCATATCCAGGGCAGAAAAATAATGAATGTTGAGACATGATTTGGACTATTCCTACTCCTTCCCTACCTATTCAAACTCTGAAGCAGTAGCTCTTTGTTAGAATGATGCTTAATCTTTGCGTTGACCTCCAGTGACTTGGAACACAAAACTCTGCTTTAAATGGAAATAGTACTGAAACATGATGAAGTTTAGCTCTCTGAAATCCAAGTTTTCTTCAATTTCATAAAATTGTGCTCCATATCCTCCTCATAAGGCTAATTTTAAAATATTTGAAGAACCTGAGGGATATATACCATTGGGAGAGTTTCATTACTACAGGAAAATGATCACTTGAGGGACAATGGAATGATGGAACCCACCCCAGGGAAAGAAGATATTGCTCCTCCCATGACTAAAGAAAAAGTTCTCAACACATGGAAAGGCTCATTGGGTGTAGATGTGAGGGCACAGAAGAAACACGGGGGTGATCACTTCCTGCAACATTTTTGGAACCTATCTGAAGGCTTAGAATGATGCCTCATAGCATAACTCACCATGAAAGTCCCAAATAATTTGTCAGCTCCACATAACTTTGATAGTAAGTAGAAAAGGTCAGTTTCCTCACTATATGTGGCTAAAACTAGAGGTCCAGATGCCAATGCATGCAATTCCACTTTGGGAATAATGAGTAAGCATAAATGAACATGAATTCATAAAGTGTTTAACTTTAAGTCTATGCATGCATTACCAAGAACAGTGAGGGGTCTGGATCAGTTAGTGCAACCTGGCAGTAGAGGTTATTTATTATCTGAATACAAAAGAAAATTTCAAGAACATAATTGTAACATCAGTATCAAAGGAGTGATAATGATATCCTTTTATACCCTACTTGTGAAAGAGGATTGTTTTCCTTGACTAAAGGACAGTCTCAGCTTCTAGAAAAAATTAGGGGGATATGATTAAAGGTACCTTCTCTGAACAAGAAATTTAATTTCCTCTTAACAGGAAATTCGCAAGATTTCTTGTTACATTTAACTAATTTAACATCAAATAGGTGACACTTTTGGAATCCCATGCACAGGGGTTCTACTTGAAATGGATGATACTGGGATTCATAACCATAAAATCTTCAAAGTCCTGAGGTACAACTTGGGTGTTTTGCACAGTAGAAGAGAACCTGCCTAACATGCCTGAGTCCCTAGGGTCAAACCCTAGCTCTTGGATGGAACAAAGTTCAGAAAGAAAACTATAACCTTTGAAGCATCTGACTTCTCTAACTTTTTCTAGTATTCTTGGTTTCATGGCTGCTTTGCCAAATTACCAGAACTACCAGAACTCAGCTGAAATCTGATGTAGAAGATGCAATTCTTGTAATGACTTTGAACCTCCTTTCAATATTAAGTAGCATTTCATGTAAACACAGGTTATCACTGTGATTGACTGCATAGGACAATGCAGTCCTACCTGAGCAATCTTCCAAAAACATGTCAACTCCTCTTTGAAGCACCAGACTGACTATTCCTTTGCTTTTGTGTCCCTCAGCAACCATGAGGGATGTTCTAAAATAGCAGAAAGATAATTTCACCTCAGGAACCCTAATGAAGTTATTCAAAGAGCTCACCTGACCTATACTACTAGTTTCATATCTTGCCTGTCCCTGTAACATGAACAATTTGTACATGCTAACAGCAACAAACCTCTAGAGGGCTTCAGGGTTCATCTATGTACAAGATCTTCAGGGATAAAAGGATAATACAGGAAGTGTCTTGACCCACTCAGGTCATACAGTGTAGAATTTACTAATTTAATGTTCTTTGGTGGACTATGCTGAATTCATCTATTTGAAATAGAGATGAACTGAAGAGAATGAGTCTCTACTATTTGCCTAGAATACAGTCTTGTGCTGTAATTCATAAACAGCTGAAAATCAAAGAAATAAAACTGAACTTTAGGATTAAAATTGGAATAGTAATGATAGTATTAATACATTGATAAAATGTTTAAAACATAATGAGTATGCTTATTAAAAATATATATTAAAATATTAATGTGAAAATATTCTTCATAATTCTGGTCATAGGTGTTTCACGTAATGATGTTCATAAAGTATACTAAGCTATAAACATGCTATTGTATAAAACTTATGACCACTTCACAGGAATATATTATCATTCTTTTCACATCGGGAAAAATATTTTTTGAAAGGTAATATTACTAAGGTAGTACAACTCTATGTAAAAACTAACAAGTAAACCCAGTCTTGTGTAAATTGAATGACTATAACTTTTCCCTTTGTCAAAAAAGTATGATTTTTCTCAAGGAAGCAAAAGTTTAACCAGTTTACGCCATTTTTCTTAAGTCTCACCATTCCAATTAAGAACATCAAAATTTGTTAAGACTCAAAAAAGAAACACAGGAATACCAGCAGATAATAGCAATCAAATGTCCTGTAAAGACACCCAAGTATCAATCTTTTTCATGAAAAGCAATGTAATTCAAACAGCATCCAAAAGACAAAATGATTTGTAACACTGCTTTAAACCTCATGTAGAATTCTGAAATCAAGTATAAAAGAAGCAGAGGTTTAAAAATCAGATAACAGGGGCAATCCAAGATGGCAGACTAGAGGGTGATTGCATCTCCAGTTGCTCCAGAACCCAGGGTTCAAGAAGAGGAGGCATTGAGAGACTCGGACTAAAATAGAGCCACAGGGTGAGTCTCCCCCACCGGGTGAAGATCGGCCTGGGTGGCAGGCCCGGATAGGTGCGGCTTATCAGAGCAGGGCAGAGCAGCTAGAGTCTTCCCCAGGTAGCCCTGCTCACTCCGGGGCTGGGCTCCTCCCACACGGCCAGCTAATCATAGCAGGCCACCCAGTGAGAGCCTTTCTGCACAGAACCAGCTCCAAGTCCCGGACCCAGAGGCGAGCTCTGGCCCACAGGTGGCTTCAGGGACCAGGACAGGGCAGCCAGGGACTTCCCCAAGCAGCCTGGCTCCCTCCGGCAAGAGGCGCCTTTCAAGGCTAGTTTCTCGGAGCAGACCGCCCAGTGAGAACCTTTCTACACAGAGCCAGTCACAAGTCCAAGAGCCATCGAAGGGCTCCGACCCACAGGCAGTCTCTGGGACCAGGGTAGGGCAGCCAGAGACTTCTCCAGGTGGCCCTGCCCTCTCCGGCCTCAGGCTATTTCCATGGGGCGATCCAAGATGGCGGACTAGAAGGTGACTGCATCTCCAGTTGCTCCAGAACGCAGGACTCAAGAAGGGGAGGCATTGAGAGACTCGAACTAAAATAGGGCCACAGGGTGAGTCTCCCCCACCGGGTAAAGCTTGGCATGGGTGGCAGGTCCGGATAGGGGCAGCTTATCAGAGCAGGGCAGGGCAGCTAGACTCTTCCCCAGGTAGCCCTACTCACTCCAGCTGTGGGCTGCTCCCACACGGCCAGCTTCTCGGAGCAAGACATCCAGTGAGAGCCTTTCTGCACAGAACCAGCTCCAAGTCCCTCCAGCAGTGAGCTCCGGCCTGTAGGCAGCTTCAGGGAACAGGACAGGGCAGTCAGGGACTTCCCCAAGCAGCCCGGCTCCCTCTGGCGGGAGGCGCTTTTCAAGGCTAGCTTCATCGGAGCAGACCGCCTAGTGAGAGCCTTTCCACACAGAGCCAGCTCCAAGCCATGGAACCAGTAGCAGGCTAGGGGCACCTTTCTTCGGAAGCACTGCATTATCAAGTTCCTCCAAGACATCTGGCTACTGAAGGCTGGGAGGTGATACACTGGAAATCTACAGGGACACTATAAGCCAATAGAGGAAATCTGCAATATCTCAGAGTCCCACTGACATCTGACCAATATGAGAAAACAAGGGAAGAAAATGTCCCAAACAAACCTAGATATTATATCAATAAAACCCAATGACAGTACAGCAGAAGAAAGGTCAGAAAGGGAGTTTAGAATGTACATAATTAAAACAATCAGGGAAGCAACTGAGGAGATGAAAGAGCAAATGCAGGCATTGAATGATGAGATGAAAGAGCAAATGCAGGCATTAAATGATCGCACCAATCAACAGTTAAAAGACCAAATACAGGAAGCAAGAGATCATTTCAATAAAGAGTTAGAGATACTGAAAAAAAAAAAAACAGAAATCCTTGAAATGAAGGAAACAATAAATCAAGTTAAAAACTCCATAGAAAGCATAACCAATAGAATAGAAGATCTGGAAGACAGAACCTCAGACACTGAAGACAAAATATTTAATCTTGAAAACCAAGTTGGCCAAACAGAGAAGATGGTAAGAAATCATGAACAGAATCTACAAGAATTATGGCATATCATGGAAAGGACAAATTTAAGAATTATTGGGATTGAGTAAGGCTTAGAGAAACAAACCAAAGGAATGAACAATCTATTCAATGAAATAATATCAGAAAATTTCCCACATCTGAAGAATGAAATGGAAAACCAAGTACAAGAGGCTTATAGGACTCCAAATATACAAAATTATAACAGACCCACACCAAGACACATTATTATGAAAATAACTAACATACAAAATAAAGACAGAATTTTTAAGGCCACGAGAGAAAAGAACCAAATTACATTTAGCGGGAAACCAATAAGAATATCAGCAGATTTTTCAATCCAGACTCTAAAAGCTAGAAGGGCCCGGAGCAACATTTATCAAGCACTGAAAGAAAACAGATGCCAACCAAGAATCTTATACCCAGCAAAACTTACTTTCAGATTTGACGACGAAATAAGATCCTTCCATGATAAACAAGAGCTAAAGGAATTTACAAAAAGAAAGCTGGCATTACAGAACATTCTCAGAAAAATATTCCATGAGGAAGAGATGAAAAACAATGATGCAAATCAGCAACCAGAGGAACTAGCCTAAAGGAATAGCCAAATAAAGGAGAAACCAAATCATGTCAAAAAACAAAAATGAGTCAAATGAATGGGAATACAAATCATATCACAATAATAACCCTGAATGTTAATGGCCTGAACTCATCAATCAAAAGACACAGACTGGCAGATTGGATTAAAAAGAAAAATCCAACAATATGCTGCCTGCAAGAGACTCACCTCATAGAAAGAGACACCTATAGACTAAAGGTGAAAAGATGGGGAAAAACATACCATGCACACAGACACAGCAAAAAAGCTGGAGTATCCATCCTCACTTCAGATAATGTGGACTTCAATCCAAAACTAGTCAGAAGGGATAAAGAAGGACATTACATACTGCTTAAGGGAAGCATAAATCAGCAAGACATAACAATCATAAATATGTATGCCCCTAACATTGGCTCATCCATGTATGTCAAACAAATCCTTCTCAATTCCAGAAATCAAATAGACCACAACACAATAATACTAGATGATTTTAACACACCTCTCTCACCACTGGATAGATCTTCCAAACAAAAATTGAATAAAGAAGCCATAGATCTCAATATCACAATCAACAATTTAGACTTAACGAACATATATAGAATATACCATCCAACAAAGAATGAATACACTTTCTTCTCAGCAGCACATGGATCCTTCTCTAAAATAGACCATATTTTATGCCACAAAGCTACTGTTAGCAAATACAAGAAGATAGAGATACTACCTTGTACTCTATCAGATCATAATGGATTGAAATTAGAAATAAATGACAGAATAAAAACAGAAACTTCTCCAATACCTGGAGATTAAATAGTATGCTATTATATGATGAATGTATAACAGAAGACATCAAGAGGGAAATAAAAAAATTCTTAGACGTAAAGGAGAACAAAGACACATCATACCAAAATCTCTGGGACACTATGAAAGCAGTACTTAGAGGAAGATTTACTTCATGGGGCGATTCAACAAAAAAAGTAGAAATCAACAAATAAACAAATTAATACTACAGCTCAAAGCCCTAGAAAAAGAAGGGCAGATCAACACCAAAAGTAGTAGAAGACAGGAAATAGTTAAAATCAGAGCCGAAATCATCGAAATTGAAACAAAAGAAACAGTTAGAAAAATGAACAAAATAAATAGTTGGTTCTTTGAAAAAATAAACAAAATTGATAAACCCTTAGCCACACTAACAAAGAGAAAGAGGGAGAAAACTCAAATTACTAAAATTTAGAATGAACAAGGAAATATCACAACAGACGTGAGTGAAATACAAAACATAAATAGAAGCTATTTTGAAAACCTATACTCCAACAAAACAGAAAACCTCAAAGACAGCAACAAGTTTCTAGAGACATATGAATTACCTAAACTGAATGAGGAGGACATACACAACTTTAATAAATCAATTTCAAGCAATGAAATAGAAGAAGTCATCAAAAGCCTACCAACAAAGAAAGGTCCGGGACCAGATGGGTTCTCAGCCGAGTTCTACAAAACCTTTAAAGAAGAGCTCATTCCAATACTCCTCAAACTATTCCATGAAATAGAAGAGGTGGGAACCCTCCCAAACTCATTCTATGAAGCCAATATCATCCTGATACCTAAACCAGAAAGAGACACATCGAGGAAAGAAAATTTCAGACCAATATCCTTAATGAACATCGACGCAAAAATTCTCAACAAAATTTTAGCCAATCACATACAAAAATATATTAAAATGATAGTGCACCACAATCAAGTGGGTTTTATCCCAGGGATGCAAGGTTGGTTCAACATCTGGAAATCAATAAATGTCACTGACCATATCAACAGACTTAAAGTTAAGAATCACATGATTATTTCAATAGATGCAGAAAAAGCATTCGATAAAATACAGCATCCCTTCATGCTCAAAACACCAGAAAAAACCAGGGTAGTGGGAACATTGCTTAACATTATAAAGGCCATCTAAACTAAGCCCATGGCCAATATCATTCTAAATGGTGAAAAACTGAAAGCATACCCCCTAAAAACTGGAACAAGGCAGGGATGCCCTCTTTCACCACTTCTATTCAACATTGTCCTTGAGACTCTAGCCAGAGCAATTAGACAAACCAAAGAAATTAAAGGGATACGAATTGGAAAAGAAGAACTCAAACTATCCCTGTTCACTGATGACATGATTATATATTTAGAGGAACCTGGAAATTCCACCAGAAAACTTTTAGAACTCATAAGTGAATTCAGTAAAGTAGCAGTTACAAGATCAATGCTCATAAATCCAATGTATTTTTATACATAAGTGATGAATCTTCAGAAAGAGAAGTTAGGAAAACTACCCCATTCACAATAGCATCGAAAAAACTAAAATACTTGGGAACCAATCTCACAAAAGAAGTGAAAGACCTCTACAATGAGAACACTACAATGAGAACACTAAAGAAAGAAATTAAAGAAAACCTTAGAAGATGGAATGATCTCCCATGTTCTTGGATAGGCAGAATTAATATTGTCAAAATGGCCATACTACCAAAAGTGCTATACAGATTCAATGCTATTCCAATTAAAATCCCAATGATGTACCTTACAGAAAAAGAGCAAGCAATTATGAAATTCATCTGGAAGAATAAAAAACCCAGAATAGCTAAAGCAATCCTCAGTAGAAAGAGCGAAGCAAGGGGTATCGCAATACCAGATTCTCAACTCTATTACAAAGCAATAGTAACAAAATCGGCATGGTATTGGTACCAAAATAGACAAGTAGATCAATGGTACAGAATAGAGGACATGGACACAAACCCAAATAAATACAATTTTCTCATACTAGACTTAGGTTCCAAAAATATGCAATGGAGAAAAGATAGCCTCTTCAACAAATGGTGCTGGGAAAACTGGAAAACCATAAGGAACAGTTAGAAATTAAACCCCTATCTCTCACCTTGCACAAAACTCAACTCAAAATGGATCAAGGACCTCGGAATCAGACCAGAGTCCCTGCATCTTAGAGAAGAAAAAGTAGGTCCAAATCTTCACCTTGTTGACTTAGGATCAGACTTCCTCAACAGGACTCCCATAGCATAAGAAATAAAAGCAAGAATCAACAACTGGGACAGATTCAAACTAAATAGCTTTCTCTCAGCATAGCAAACTATCAGTAATGTGAAGAGAGAGCCTACAGAGTGGGAGAATATCTTTGCCAACCATACTTCAGATTGAGCGCTAATTTCCAGAATCTATAAAGAACTCAAAAAACTCTACACCAGAATACAAATAATCCAATCAACAAATGGGCTAAGGAAATGAACAGACACTTCACAGAAGAAGATGTGCAAGCCATCAACAGATATATGAAAAAACATTCAACATCTCTAGTAATAAGAGAAATGCAAATCCAAACTACCCTAAGATTCCATCTCACCCCAATTTGAATGACAATTATCAAGAACACAAGCAACAATATGTGTTGGCGAGGATGTAGGGAAAATGGTACACTCATACATTGCTGGTGGGGTTGCAAATTAGTGCAGCCACTCTGGAAAGCAGTATGGAGATTCCTCAGAAAGCATGGAATGGAACCACCATTTGACCCAGCTATCCCACTCCTTGACCTACACCCAAAGGACTTAAAATCAGCATACTACAGAGATACAGCCACATCAATGTTCATTGCTGCTCAATTCACCATAACCAGATTGTGGAACCAACCTAGATGCCCTTCAGTTGATGAATGGATAAAGAAACTGTGGCATATATATACAATGGAATATTACTCCGCCATGAAGAATGATAAAATTATGGCATTTGCAGGCAAATGGATGAAATTGGAGAATATCATGCTAAGTGAGATAAGCCAATCTCAAAAACCTAAATGACAAATGATCTTGCTGATAAGTGGACGAGGAAATATAATGGGGGTTTGAGGGGTTAGTGTTAGGGTTAGGGTTTGGTTTAGGGTTTGGGATAAGGAGGGTGGTAAGAATGGAGGAAGGAAGAACTGTATAGAGGGAAAAGAGGTGTGAGAGGGGTGGGGGAAGGGAAAAAAATAACAGAATGAATCAAACAACATTACCCTATGTAAATTTATGATTACAAAAATGGTATGCCTTGACTCCATGTACAAAGAGAGAAACAACATGTATCCCATTTGTTTACAATAAAAAATATCAGATGACAAAGATGGGAAATTTAATACTCAAAATGTAAATGAAATGTACCAATTTTCAAATCTAATCAAAATACTAAGAAATTCCATTAACGAATTAGAAAAAGCATAGTGCCAACAAAATCTGATGGTAAATTTAACAAAACATCAGTCTTCACTGAAATGGTATAAGAATAATGTGTACTGTTGTTGTGTTGCCCACTCTTAATAATTGATGACTGTTGGTTTATGGTGAAAGTTTTTATAATGTCCTAAACATTGTAAGATAATCAACTTCTTCCCATTAATGGAATATTTCTGACTCATTTATTCTTACTGTTTTATACCATCACTAATTTCAAAAGAAGCAGAGTAAAAGTAAAAGCCTGTACCTTCCAAGGTGATCAGCTACACAGATGTTCACTCCCATGTCCACTAGGAATTCTGCCATTTGGTGTTTGTTTTCATTCACAGCAAATAATAGTGGAGTGAGGCTGTTCTGTAAGAAAACAGAAACACTTTAGATTCACACAGGTGTATACTGTAACAATTGAACTGAAAATCTTATAAAGGACCACATGAAAATGAACTTATAATAAAGAGAGAAAACACACAGTAGCTCTTCCTCCTAGATCACGACAAATGCTGCACTTTCCCTTTGAGATGGCCCTCCCCTGCCTATGGTGACAAAATGACATTCAGTCATCACCACATCTTGCTGGGAACACTGACCTACTCCAGGAAACTTCCATTTGCCATGGTACTATGACTAATATGATCGCTCCACACCTGAACTAAGACCTGTTTGAGGGCAGGGGCTCTATCTTTGACTTGGAAAGACAAGAACCTTAACATTTGGTAATTAAATATTGAAGTATTTCTATTGAATGGATGAGTTAGATGCTCATCTTCACAGCAGGGTTTCTCATTCTCTACTCTGAAGCATACTTACTTTCCCACAAGTACTCTTCCAGAAAGGAAAGATTATTTGATCATCTGTTTCTGAAATATTACAAAATGGTACATTCTACATCCAGTGAGAAAGGAATCTAACATTTCTTAATGCCTATGGGGCAACAATCATTGATGGGAATCACTAATACTTTAGGAATTAGAGTTTCAAGAAGCTCTAATTTCAGGGAGCTCTTAAATGATAAAATTAAGTTTCATTTCAGTTATATGTAAGATAGTCATGTACAGAAAATACTTCATAATTTTTTCAGGCAGATGAAAAATGGAAACCAGTTCAGTAATAATGCCATTATCTGTCATGCTATCAAAAATAAAAATGAAAATCTCTCCCACATCTGAATAAGGCATTACAGATTTCAGAGAAGGGCTTAAACTCTTCTACAGGTGGCTTCTTCTGCAAGAAATGGATAATTTCACAGTCGATTATCTATTCACCACTCTTCTGTAGCACCTCCTCAACCTAACATCTGCCCCCTCCTAAAATGAATCTCTATGCATGTTTCCAAGTCTGAAAGTTTCATTCACAAACAGGAATTCTTATTTTCCACAAATGGGAAAAGACTCTGTTCATATAAAAACTGAAATGGTTTCCAAAAGTCAACCAGACCCTTTTTTGTCCCATTTCCCAACTACATAACTTTCACATAGGTTTATTTATTTCACATTTCTTTTACTTGTCTTTTTCCTTAATTGAGACTAACCACTGAGAGATAAGTCATTATGGAACTTGTCAACAGTAATGAAATTCTGCTTGCTTATCAAAGTCTTTTTTTTTGTTGTTTGCATTTTAAAATCAAGCCCAATTCCAGACTAGGTACAGGGGTATGCTCCTGATGTACCAGCTGCTGAATAGCTTTGGGTAGGGGAATAAAAACTTGAAATGCTCTCTGGGCATTTTAGCAAGACCCTGTCTCAAATAAAATTAAAAGAGTACTGCTCTCCAGTACGTAAGATATGTCAAAATACATTTTTCTCTCATGTATCGCTACAAAGAACAAATTTAAAAAGCAAATTAAAAAAGAATTACAAACCATGAAAAAATATGACTGGTCATGTGGGCAGTGGTAGAACACCCCTGTGTTTTATCCCCAGCACCACACACACACACACACACACACACACACACACACTCACACGCAGAGTTGAAGCACATTTCCAAGGCAAATTCTGCTCTCCTACACTGTTTTACACTTATTGGAAAAAAAATGGTTCACAAGGTTACTGGAAAAAAATCACATCTACCATTTCCCTTCTTTTAATAAGTATTTACTTTAATTACCTTAAAGGATACTGTAACTTCCAGTACTTCTTTTAAAGGATAAATATTGACATTGCCTCTGTGTGTATCACTGTTAAAAGAAATGAATGTCAAATAATTGTAAATAAAGTGGATCTGAATATACCATGTTTTTTGCTTCAATGATCACCTTATGCATAAGCAGGTTTGCTGCTGTGCACATGTTCTTACTGTAGACAGCACAGGTCAGAGCAGCGTTACCACTGGCATCCATCACATTTGGATCTGTGCCAGATTTAGCAAAATCAAGGCACACTCCTCTACCTGGAATTGTACAGCTTGTCAGGATGGCACCAAGGAGAGGATTGTCAGTTCGAGGAATTCAATTTTAACATGCCACAGGTTTCACCAACTAGCTACATGTGAATGAAAAAAAATGCACCTTCATTCTAGGAATTCTCTACAAATATCTTCAGCTACTATCTATCTTAATGAGTGCTGTGCTGTTGTCATTGTCACAGATGTTGATATCATAATTCACCTGTATCAGGAGTGTCACCACTTCGGGCTGGTCATAGTCACAGTTGTAATGCAGAGCAATTCTATGGAAATGAAAGGACTTTTCAGGAAAATATACAACACTGTCCAAAATTAAAAATTAGTCATAAAACTGGAAATGTTAAATGCCAATTTCTTTCTTCACTTTCCAAAATGTATTCAATCATTTTCTTCAGAAAGTATAATCACTCTTAGGTCTTAGTACAGAAAATATCACCTACTGGAGGGACTAAGCATGGAGCCTGGGCTGTGGTGCTGAGGAATGATCCAGGACCTCACTCATGCTAAGCAGCATGGCACTCTTGAGGTACATCCCCAGCTCAGAACAGTATAATAGAAATAAAAGAACATGGCCTTCACTGTTGGGAGAACCTCACTTGGAGTCTTACTTTAAGTTCTATTACTTACTAGCTATTACTTAGCCTTTCTTTTCCTCTTTCCTCAACCATCAACTTGGAATGAAGAGTAGTTACTTAATAGGATACCACAGTGATGCATAGGAGAGAATTTAGGAAAATGATTTAGAAATTCAGCAGAAATGACAGTTCAATAACTGCATCTATTGTGGTTATCATGCTGCCTCCAACTTCACAATGATAATGTCTCCATGAAGTAAAATAACAAAAGTAGATCTATTGTGCAGATAATTTGAATAAAGTACTGCAATCAGTACAAGAGGCTCTTCTTATATTTGAATATCATCACTGTTGGAATGTCACTTGGAATTTATAATATTCTACTGTTATATTTGGCAGCATTCATGAAACATTCTTCATACTCAAAAGATCATCAGAGAATCCATGGTGCCTTATGTTAGGTGAAGTTGATTAAAGAAAACACCCATGATACCTCCCCTCTTAAGTATGGCATTTGATTTAAGTTTTACTGGTAAAATAACTGGGTATAGAAAGAACTGAAAAACAAGGACAAAAATAGAAATTTTTCTTTGATTTTCAGAAAATGTTAAGGTGAATAAAACTCAGGATTCAAATAAAAATGTGACTCATTTTATTTGTTATTTAATTATTGAATATATGAAAATTTGATACAGCAAACTTTTAATACCTGTCTCTAAAACCATTATGCATTAACAAACTGTCAGTGTCACTTTTCTTTTACAATTAACTAACTTCGGAAATGGCTTGTTATGAAAGGAGTGAGGAAACATTTCAAGTACAATTGAGTCATATCACTTCACTTTTAGTATCTCACTTTGCTAGACTGGGCAGAGTGATATGGTAGTTTTAATGATGGAAGGGTCCTGAGAAACAGGACAATATGTCTGCTGCATAACAAATGGTCAGATTATGTCTAGTGAATAAATGAAGTGAAAGAAATCACGAAGAAAATATGTGAGCTCAATATTTTTGACAAAAAATTTTTAAAGTAAAATGTTTGAAACACTAATGAATATTTATTTATATTTGTTTTCTTCTATGTTCATAGTGATGCACATAAGTGTTTCATAAATTATCATCTTCACACGTGTATTATATCATTACAAAGTAAAAGCATACACATATGATAAAATGTACCCATACTAAAATATGGAAGTACAGATAAGGAGATTCCTCTTATTTCAGAGGTTAAAAGTTGGTAGAACTTATCAATGCCCAACCACACACATGAAAATATAAAACTCAGAAAGCAAAATCTAATATATGCAAGATACATATGCCTGCTCTTCCTGAGGGTGATTTCATTAGTAATATTCTTCTGCTTGTGCACTAAATAGAAATGCCCAGAAACCTTTGATCACAGTTTATCATAGGGAAAGCCCCAAAACAAGACCTCCAAAAATGTCAACATTCTGAATTACTATAATTTCTGGAGGCAAAAAAAAAAAAGTAAAACAAATAGAAAGATACTGAATATTCACACATTCTGGAATAAATCAAGAAGTCTTTCACTATTAAGAAAAGGAAATGAAATTTTCAGTTATAATTCAAATGTCTGCAAATGATGATTCTTTAAACATTTTTATGTATTTTTGGAGACATGAGACCACAATTAGTGTACATGTGCAAAAAACTGAAATTTTTCTCAAATGATACACAAGAATACATCTTCCCACTTCAGCCTGTATCTATGGTACCTTCAATCATCACCTATTTTTGCTTCTGACAGATGCAATCCAAATATTTTACTAAGTCTAATGGGTTTTTCATAATACATTGGTATTTGAAGCTGTGTAGATAATGGAGAGTTATCTAATTATTTACCAAAAATCTTCTGGCATCATGGCCATGGCGACTAGGACACAGAAATTTTTAAATGCCATATAGTGCTTACCATCAAATTGCTTGTTGGGAAAATATGAAAGCCAATTATACTTTAAAGCAGCAGTGTAACAATCAATGTTCTTCATCTTCACTTGAATTGTAACTGCAAAACAGTACTGGATTCCTCTGTAAACTTAAAATTCAGCACTGCAAGGTGGCAGATGCCTGTAAACTCAGCCACACTGGAATCTGAGGTTGCAGTACTACAAGTTCAAATGCACCATCACCAAATTACAGAATTCTTCAGACATGTAGCCAGACCCTGCCTCAAAATATTACAACAAAAAGTAATTGAAAAGAATGAAAAAAGTGGCTCAGTGGTATAGTTCACGCCAGTTCCCAATAAAAATTTTTAAAAAGATAAAAAAACCTTCAAATTTAATCTTTTATGAAGAATCCTAAATACTTTTCCATATGTTCATATGTCACTTTGAGATCTGATTGAGTGCACTTTAGTCAAGGATGCTTGCTTAGTATGCATGATGCCCATTGTTTGATTCCCAGCAAATATGAAAGGATAAAGAATTTGCTGCTCAAGATTTTCCTTATTAATTTGAAAGAAACATTTGTAAAAAGACATATTTTTAACACCTATATACAGTGTAAATATTTTGAAAGCACATTGATTTAGCTAAAAATGTGCTGATTTACAGGGCATTTTGATTTTTATTTTGGTAAACTGAACTTCAGAACACTTGCTCTTAGTCTTTGGGTTTAACTCCACGTATGAGTTTAGCATGGCACTCCATTGGTTGAATCCTTCCTTTGCAGAAGAGGAGAAAAAAGAGGATTTGGTTACTAAACAGTGAGGCTAGGCACTACCCCTTCCAAAAATTGTAGGGCACAGAGACTGAGGAGGCTCAAAGGGCAGAAAAGCAAAATATCTTGATGAGGGGAGATCCACACTGTTCGTGTTCTTCCCCTTCGGACAGAATGGAGGCTGCTTCACTTCTCCCACATGTCCAGCTGTCCGCTTTTCTGGCCCCTTGCCAGTGGGTTCCAGCCCAATTGACCTACCAGTTTTTTCTCATCCCTCTTATTGATTCCACCATCTCCATGACAGATCATTCGCTACAGTGTCCCCACTTTGCCCAGAGTCACAACCTTCAGTATACTTTCCAGGGACATATCCCAACTGGTACCTCCTGGCCCTCCTGACACTGCCTGCGACCAAAGCCCAAGCACTCCATTGTAGTGCTAGGGGAGGAGCCCTAGGGCCCCTGATCCTGAGTCTGCAGAGGCCAGGGAGGAGCACAGAGGCACTGGTCCTGCCACTTAATGAAAATCTCCAATGCAATTCGCTACTACACTTCCAATCCAGCAAGCCTCTGCTCACAGCACCCCAAAAGCAAAGCTCCACAGTTCGCCAGCTGTCACTAAGAAAAAGTTGTTGCCAGGTGACCTTCCAAATTCCAGAGTGCATGCCCTTACACCATTCTGATTGGCTGGACTGTGGAAGGTTCCTCAGCATGTACACATGCCAGGCCCTGTGTGGGGCCAACAGCTGCCCACAGTTTTCTTTCAAATGTCAAACCCTATTAGCAGAGTTCCTGAGTGTTCCAGATATTCTCAGGACAGGCTCATGCCTGGGGGAAAGCAGCCTGTGGGCCTGGGTAGGCTCAAAGTAGGGTAGAACTTCAGGAGGCTGAAGGTCCTGTCTCCAAGGACACTCCCCTATCTAACTCCTTGCATGTGCTTATCCCTTGCTTTGTTCCTCTTCCTAAAGCCACTGTGCCCCTCCCTGTTTCCACTGGAATTGAACTAAAGTAGCAATAGAAGGCTCTTTAGGTGAATTCAGAGACACATGCAAAATACATGGTATGGAGAGTGAACTTTGAAGGGTAACCAGCAACATCCTTGGAAGAAATGTACGGCATATCTACTGGCCTCCCAACTCTCTCCTGTGGCCCAGTCTCACCTTAGTTTTACCTTTAATATAACTCTATATATTGGAATTCTTTTCATTATTGGGGACTTCAGCATCATTTCAGAACATTTCTGTGTTTACTTTTTAAACCAGTCCTTGATTTGTGTCAACATTCCTACTGTTATCACTATGTTAAAATGACCCCTTGGCAGCTATCCAGATACCCAAGACTGAGCAAAAATATTCTGAGGTCTCTTTCCCCATCCCTCTACCTCCTGCTCCAGGTCTTCCTGCTCTTTGTCACCCTGCCGCCCTGGGGACTGCTCTTCCTCAGCAGCTAGTCCTCTGTGGCAGCAGTATGAGCCTCAACTTGGTCACAACCCCCACTCTCAGAAATCACTACTGGGACATATATCTTTGCCTATCCTTACAGTCCTGGTGTTACTCCTGGTTGTCTGGGACTGCATCCAGGTTGTGAGCACCCAGATCCTTCTCAACCTGTCTGGAATCCTAGAAGCAATGAGTCACTGTCCAAAAGAGATGCAGCTTGAGGCACAGCTGCCCAGGCACCAGCCCCAGCAGGCTGGAAAGGGAGCCCCTGGCCTGCATAGGCAGCAATGTGCCTTATCCTTGCCAGATGAAGAATCACCTGGAAGATGAACGACTACAGTAAGTGGAAGAAGGAAGCATCCTCAATGACCTTCAAGAGGGGGAGTCTGGACATTGCTATGATATTCTGCAAATATGTGTTGACTGAGTGGATATATGTAGGGGTGGGTGTGTAGATGAATGGGTATGTGGCTGCCTGAATGGAGGAATGTAGAGTAGACTATTTCTCTATCCCTATTTCCACTGATTCTACTTTTTGGCAGATCACCATTCATATTTTTACAATGGTCTCAGCATAAATACTGTCAATAATCTTTGTTCTCCTTTCTAAATCATTCTGTATACTGATATTAGAGTTCCATCTAAAATTTATATTAAATCATGACATCCCCACATTTTCTTATATTTTTTAAATGTGGGCATTTCCTCCTTTTTAAAATTATTTTATTTAGCTTTTAATTTTTTACAGACTGAAAAATATGGAATGCTTCATGAATTTGCGTGTCATCCTTGCACAGGGCCCATGCTAATCTTCTCTGTATCTTTCCAATTTTAGTATATGTGCTGCTGAAGCGAACACACATTTTCTTATTTTAAAAAACTTAGCATATACCATTATTTTTTTTAAAAAATTCAAAGTCCTTCATGTAATATTCAAAATTCTTCACAAATTGGTCAGGACATCCACCTCTACCCACCATTGTTTTCTCATGTTAATTAGCTTTGCAATAGTGGACTATTTGATATGCCCTGGGAAGGGTTTGCACCCCACACTTATGACCCTTAGCTTTTTCATTCCCTTTTGTATCTTTCTAAGACATCCAAGACACTGTTGTTTCCTCTGTGAAGCCTTCCCAGACCTTTTCAACAGAATTGACTATTGCCTCCTAAGTTCTCCTGTTATGCCTGGCATATACTTAAAAAAAAAACTGCAGCTAGGATACTAATCTTTCTATATGAATTTAAAACATGAGAACTGGGAAAAGGGCTCTCCAGGTTTGTATGTGTATCTATTAGAATGTATTTTCTTGAAACCACAGGTCACATTTTACTCTTAATTATAATAGTGCATTGTACATGGTAAGCACTCTCTCATTCAACAGATTCTACCTACTGCCAAATAGGAGCCTGACAAGTTACTATACATTAACGTTTGTAGAAAGAAATTAAAAGCTTGGGTGGGTTTCTGTTCATAGAGCCCTTTTGTCACTTCCAGGGCATAAAATATCATGGCTCATGTTAATTCCATATAAAGTACTTCATGAATACTGTTGTTATTATTTAATACATGAACTCATTCTTATACACAGATACCATACTGTAAATTAGTCCTCAGAGGATATACAGGGACAGATTTTTAGAATATCCTACCAAAACATCTAAGTAATACAATGAAAACTATAATCCTTGCTTTGTCCTTGCCAATTATAAACTATGGCTATTAATACTGAACCAAACTGCATTAGCAAAGGGTTAAAAAGTGAACTGCTTTCAACTGTTTTCTTAAAAAGTATTATCTAAAAGAAATGGGTTTTTATACCACCTTACAAATCCATCCACTTAACAAATATTATTGAACACCAATTCTAATGTGTGTTTAAGGAAAAATATCACTTATTAAGTATTGCTGATATGTTTAAATATAAATGATAAAAGTGGGATGTGGGAAAAAACAGGTTTACTCCCATAATGAATGAAAATGGCTCTTCTACAGGACTGGCTAGGCAGAAGAGGTGGCCAATATCTCATCAGAGAGATGACCACTTGCCACAGACTCTTCTGGAAGGTCAGCCCCTCCCTTCCCCTGCAGATTAACTGTGGTGCTGAGCTACCCACTGAGAGACAGGCCTAATTCTGCGGGAGTCCATAATGGAATAAAACCCACTCCATGCCCCTTAGACTAGAAGGTGCTACCTTACCGCCTTCTAGTTCAGTTTTGAACTAGAAGACATAGTCCAGAGGGAGATAAAAAGCCTAAGACAGCATCATTCCCATTACTCAGCAAACTTGCTCTGGCAGCGGGGAAGCTCCCTCTGGAGGAGGGAGCAGGAGGGAGCTGGGAGTTATGCAGAAGAGGAGAAGAAAGGGAGCAATGGTTCAGATGGAGCCTGGTGTGTTTATGAGGAGAAGGAACCACCTGCAGAGGAAGGAGCATTCTCATGGAAGAGGCAAACATCAGGGAAATCCTGCTTGTCTGCAGGACACATGGTCTTCAAGACAAGTGAGTCTCCCCTTTGCATAGTACCAAAAGGCTCATTAAACTCTTTCTCTGGTAAAAATTCAGATTAGCATTAGCAAATGCATACACACAGCAGAGGAGATTTAGTGTTAACATTTTCATTGACTATGACCAGTGTAATTCAATATAAAATATCATTTAATGGGTAAATCATACCAACTTTTCTTCTTCCAAACGACATAAACCACTGATTACAAGGGCTTTGAAATGCATTTCCCAAACCATGTTTTAGGCTTTCTATGGAACAATATTCTAAGCCTAAATGTAATGATCCATTTTATTCCTGAAAATCTTCCAGTAAGGGCATCCCACCAGAAGCCAGCAGGAAGCATATAATAAGAAAGTAGAGGATTCTGTCTCTGCGGTCCCAAGGTCTTGACCACAGTCCTGCTTCTCCCACCTCCTGGTGTGCAGTGTTGAGCACACTGCTCTTTCTAAGTCTCTGGGTATACCCAATGTGAAGCTGTCATAATTTAAGCCCTCCTCTTACAAATACTGCTAATTCCCACTGAAGTCAATGTCAGAGTACATGCCAAGATGCCTGTGTACCTGCTGGATGCCATTAATTCAGGCCCTGCCAGATTGGATCCCAGGTCCACACGATGTGAGCATTTTAGGCCAACTTGTTCCCCATCGCTTCCTGAGAGGGAATGAGTTTTATAAAGGCTCAGGTCCATCGGGGTGGGTTTGTACCCACTTATCAGCTGGTAACTACAAAGCAAAATAAATTTATAATTAAAATTTACAATCCATAACAGTCACAGGGCACGTGGTCCCTCCTAATCCCAACTGCTCCATAAACCACAGTGGAATCCAGGGGTTATGGACCAGTTAGCAAGCCTGCACCCCTTTACTTTAGCTGACACAGACAGAAAAGTCACACGACCTGCATTTTTCCACTGCCACACCAACCAAATGAAAAGGAAATGACTTACTCATTTCTCAAAGATGTTATCATTGTGTATGTGCCTGATATTTGAGGCTTTTGAATAGTTTAAATCTATGTTAACTACTAAATATCTAATGGATTTCTCTCCATGTAAAACTCTCATTTTCTTCAATTGTTAAATGTAATAGTATATCATATTTCATAAATCAGCATATTATTTACTAACTATTCCTCATTCTAAAGAAAATTCTATATTTGCAATTTATTTCTCTATTGCAATCCCTACTTATGATACCTAGGAAGCCACTAAATAAGAGTGGTGCCAACAGGAACAGAAAATGTCAGCTATGCAATCACAATCACCTAAAATGAGAGTACATTTATTTCCCTAGAGTTCAGGAAATTCTGAGCAGGGGCTACTTCCACACTCTGAGTGAGAGACAAAAGGTCTTACAATAGTCAGAAGCTTAATCTTTGGAATAATGCAAAACTGAAAATGCTGACTTCTCCATCCACACAGCCTTGCCCATAGCACTCCTGAGACTGCCACAAAGTCCAGATCACAACTGCTTCCGGCTCATTCTTCTCATTTATTTTCAGTGATTGACTATACCTTGATCTGTTTCTGATCCATTTTTCTGCCATTATATCAAAACAATTCTCAGCTATAGCACCCTTTTGATAAATAGTTTCTGAAGGAATTAATTTTATTGGTCAAATTAAATGTTAATAAACATGCATCTTCATCTCAAAGAGTCTCCTTTGTGAAAATGAAGAAAATTCACCATATAATAATACTAACTTTAAAGAAGTATCAGAACATGTGCAAAAACAGGTTTTCAAATAAAACTGTAAGTCTTTCTCCAGTTCATAGCTAACATCAAAAACCACACTTCTCTGAGAACAGCAAGTTTCTCCACTTTGGTCACAACAGTCCCAGCACCTAGCAAGGTGACCAGTTCATGGTGAGCAATCAATATATTGCAGCAATAAATAGTTTTTAAAGTTACCTGTACCTTAATTACTCTTATTTCCTTATAAAAACATCTTGTATTTTATAAGTAATTTATCTATAGGCAAAAACCACAGAAATATTCCATTTCAAGTAGACTGCAATACAGCAATACAACAATTATGACTAATTACTGGCTTATGTCAATTTACACTAAATTTACAGACATAAAATTTTGTTCTGTCTGAAATTAAAATACTAATATTAACAATATTTCTTCTTCTTTTTTAATTACAGAAGCTACATGAGATTTTTTGTTCATTCATATAGATCATTGGATCTTGCAGAATTCTGATGTTTAAGTGTACAACTAATTTGCTAGCTCTGAGTACAGTCACATATACAAGTTCTCATTCAGCTAACATTTCTTCAAGAAAGAGCACCCACAGGCTGGAGTAGTGGGTCAGTGTTAGAGCACTTGCCTAGCAGTGTGAGGTCACTGGGTTTGATCCTCAGCACCACATAAAATAAATAAATAAAATAAAGGTACTGTGTCCATCTACAACTAAAAATTTTCTAAAAAGAAAGAGCACCATAATTTGAATAAACAGGAATCATACTGGCAGAGGACTAGTTTTCAAGTTCCATGCTATTTGTTGGAGGCAGCCTGCAGAATGTGATGAAGAGCCCATCTGCAGGCCTTCCCACCTCTCTTCTCAGTTCCCTGCGGGGTCCAAAGTAACCCAGAGCAGGGCAACACACACCCCTCTTCCTTCTCCCCTCTTCCAGTGCCTTCATGCCACCTGGTCAATCAACAATTAATATGAATTATTGTTTTGTGGTTGAAAAAGAACAACAATTCTTTGAATAGAATGTGATTGACCTGGATCTTAGAAACTAAATGATTTCAAATAATTTCAGACAGATTCCTAGAAATTTAAGGGAAATAGAGATCATTCTGACATTCCTGAGAAGTAATATTCCATAGCCCCCTAAATAGGGAAAAGTCCTATCACTACCATATCTACTGATACAAAATATGGCACACTTCCTATAAAAGACTTCTGTGTTACATCCCACCATCTCAAACTTCCTGGAAAATTCTGCAGAATCAGTCACTGAGTTCCTCTCTCCTACTATTTGCTTACCAGGTAGGTTGTTTGGCTTTCATTTCTCCTACTTTAACATGCTAGGTCTGTATCATCTATCATCTACAAAATTAGTTTCTAAGGAATATAGGTAAAATTAAGCAAATACAATCTCTTGGTTTTCCAAATACCAAAACATTTATAGTTAATAGATTTTAGCTTTATTTTGACAAACATATAATCTAATAATACAAAACAATAAAAACAACAATGAATAATAAATTATTCAAACAGCTTGGTATAAGCTTCCTTATAGTAAAATATCTGTTTTAAATAACTCTGGAGAAAGAAGTAAACAAATTAAAAAAAAAAAACTGGTAAAGTGCCAGCTCTATTTGCATCAAGTTCCCCAAGAAGTAAACAGAACATTGGCAGCACTTGGGCCCTCTGAGGAATCCTCAGGTAAAGTAGCAACTCAGTTTTGCACTTCAGTCCTGTGACTTACATGTTTCCTATGTGTCGGGGTTTCCGGGACCCCCAGCCTTGAGCATGGTCAAGATGGCGCCTGGCACTGAGCCAAAAGCGGCCAGCTATACAGTAAACAACAGAGAATTCCAATGATTGGCTAGTTAAACGATGTGATTAGAGCATGCCCCCTCGTTTACCTATTCTACACCTGCAGCTGTCTGCCGCGTTTACCTCGTGTACTCTCCCCTGATTGGTTGAAGTGTATATAAGCCTGGTGGGTGGGGAGAGTAAAAGGAAGCTGAAGCTGGGAGTGGGAAGAAGCTGAGAGAAGAAGCTGGGAGTAGGAGCAGAAGCTGGGGGCGAAGAAGCTGGGAGTAAGAAGAAGCTGAGAGAATAAGAAACTGAGAGTAGGAGTAGAAGGCTGGGACTAGAGGCGTGCAAGTAGGCGTGAGCCGAGCGGGAGAAACGAAGCAGCCGGAGCAGGCGAGAGCCGAGCAGGAGAAGAGTGAAGTGCAGGAGGGGGAAAGAGAGCGAGAGAAAGGGATAGATAAGAAGGAAGAAAAGGAAGACTGTACGCAATATATTTCCAAAGCTTCAGACGTTTGTCGTGTCTCTCTCTGCGGGCAGAGGGAACGCGATACCTATGCAGGTATCTGAAGGAACCTTTGAAAAGGGCTTGGTATCATCTCACTGAAGTGTCAACTAAAATGACGCAGCAAAATGTGGCAGAACATGAAAATTTCTCTTAAGAAACAAGTCTTCTCTTTTGTTCTCAGACACCCCACCTCCCAAGCTTGCTTCTTTAGTATGAATCAAGATAAATGAAGCTTGGAAACCACTAAGTTGTGAATGATGTGCAGTAAGCATGAAAAGATGATGTCCAAGTTTATTGGATGTTAGCTATAAATTTGAATACCAAATTAGCCCTGCACTTCCTTAGAACAAATGGGAAGATCTCAGATGACTAACAAGTTGTGCTGAAAACACATCTCCTAGAAATGTCTCCTGGGCTGACATTTCACAGAAAGTGAGTACAGGACATTCAAAAACCATTCTCCAAAAAACAAATATGGAAAAGATAATTTTGACATGGAACTTAGGAAAAAAGTACAAGAGATGTATTTCTTCTATTTCACTTCTT